>NC_058084.1:200804990-200921291 GCF_014858855.1 Bufo gargarizans | reverse complement strand
CACCTTCAATATTATATACCCTTTTAGGGATAGATTTCAAATAGCTCTGATATAGCAGAAACCACTAAATTATGAAATTGCTAAATTGGGAATTGTACTTCAACCCAGAACAAAAAATGTGCTTTGACGGACACTAAATATCTTGCCCAGCAACAACAGTACAGCGGTGGGTAACGAGAGATTTAGAGGGATTTAAATTTGAGGCCTAGTATTTAGGCGCTGGGTCACCGGTATGGATTTAGTGACAGAATTAGACTTGGAAATGCACAGAAGCGTGTGTGTGAAGTTATTCTGAATGACCCAATGTGCACCTTCAATATTATATACCCTTTTTGGGATAGATTTCAAATAGCTCTGATATAGCAGGAACCACTAAATTATGAAATTGCTAAATTGGGAATTGTACTTCAACCCAGAACAAAAAATGTGCTTTGACGGGCACTAAATAACTTTCCCAGCTACAACAGGACAACGGTAACGAGAGATTTAGAGGGATTTAAATTTGAGGCCTAGTATTTAGGCGCTGGGTGACAGGTATGGGTTTAGTGACAGAATTAGACTTGGAAATACACAGTAGCGGGTGTGTGTGAAGTTATTCTGAATGACCCTATGTGCACCTTCAATATTATATACCCTTTTAGGGATAGATTTCAAATAGCTCTGATATAGCAGAAACCACTAAATTATGAAATTGCTAAATTGGGAATTGTACTTCAACCCAGAACAAAAAATGTGCTTTGACGGACACTAAATATCTTGCCCAGCAACAACAGTACAGCGGTGGGTAACGAGAGATTTAGAGGGAATTAAATTTGAGGCCTAGTATTTAGGCGCTGGGTCACCGGTATGGATTTAGTGACAGAATTAGACTTGGAAATACACAGTAGCGGGTGTGTGTGAAGTTATTCTGAATGACCCTATGTGCACCTTCAATATTATATACCCTTTTTGGGATAGATTTCAAATAGCTCTGATATAGCAGGAACCACTAAATTATGAAATTGCTAAATTGGGAATTGTACTTCAACCCAGAACAAAAAATGTGCTTTGACGGGCACTAAATAACTTTCCCAGCTACAACAGGACAACGGTAACGAGAGATTTAGAGGGATTTAAATTTGAGGCCTAGTATTTAGGCGCTGGGTGACAGGTATGGGTTTAGTGACAGAATTAGACTTGGAAATACACAGTAGCGGGTGTGTGTGAAGTTATTCTGAATGACCCTATGTGCACCTTCAATATTATATACCCTTTTGGGATAGATTTCAAATAGCTCTGATATAGCAGAAACCACTAAATTATGAAATTGCTAAATTGGGAATTGTACTTCAACCCAGAACAAAAAATGTGCTTTGACGGACACTAAATATCTTGCCCAGCAACAACAGTACAGCGGTGGGTAACGAGAGATTTAGAGGGAATTAAATTTGAGGCCTAGTATTTAGGCGCTGGGTCACCGGTATGGATTTAGTGACAGAATTAGACTTGGAAATACACAGTAGCGGGTGTGTGTGAAGTTACTCTGAATGACCCTATGTGCACCTTCAATATTATATACCCTTTTTGGGATAGATTTCAAAGAGCTCTGATATAGCAGGAACCACTAAATTATGAAATTGCTAAATTGGGAATTGTATTTCAACCCAGAACAAGAAATGTGCTTGAACGGACACTAAATAACTCGCCCAGCTACAGCACTAGGGACAGATTTAGCTGGATATAAATTTGAGGCCTAGTATTTAGGCGCTGGGTGACAGGTATGGGTTTAGTGACAGAATTAGACTTGGAAATACACAGTAGCGGGTGTGTGTGAAGTTATTCTGAATGACCCTATGTGCACCTTCAATATTATATACCCTTTTAGGGATAGATTTCAAATAGCTCTGATATAGCAGAAACCACTAAATTATGAAATTGCTAAATTGGGAATTGTACTTCAACCCAGAACAAAAAATGTGCTTTGACGGACACTAAATATCTTGCCCAGCAACAACAGTACAGCGGTGGGTAACGAGAGATTTAGAGGGAATTAAATTTGAGGCCTAGTATTTAGGCGCTGGGTCACCGGTATGGATTTAGTGACAGAATTAGACTTGGAAATACACAGTAGCGGGTGTGTGTGAAGTTATTCTGAATGACCCTATGTGCACCTTCAATATTATATACCCTTTTTGGGATAGATTTCAAATAGCTCTGATATAGCAGGAACCACTAAATTATGAAATTGCTAAATTGGGAATTGTACTTCAACCCAGAACAAAAAATGTGCTTTGACGGGCACTAAATAACTTTCCCAGCTACAACAGGACAACGGTAACGAGAGATTTAGAGGGATTTAAATTTGAGGCCTAGTATTTAGGCGCTGGGTGACAGGTATGGGTTTAGTGACAGAATTAGACTTGGAAATACACAGTAGCGGGTGTGTGTGAAGTTATTCTGAATGACCCTATGTGCACCTTCAATATTATATACCCTTTTTGGGATAGATTTCAAATAGCTCTGATATAGCAGAAACCACTAAATTATGAAATTGCTAAATTGGGAATTGTACTTCAACCCAGAACAAAAAATGTGCTTTGACGGACACTAAATATCTTGCCCAGCAACAACAGTACACCGGTGGGTAACGAGAGATTTAGAGGGAATTAAATTTGAGGCCTAGTATTTAGGCGCTGGGTCACCGGTATGGATTTAGTGACAGAATTAGACTTGGAAATACACAGTAGCGGGTGTGTGTGAAGTTATTCTGAATGACCCTATGTGCACCTTCAATATTATATACCCTTTTTGGGATAGATTTCAAATAGCTCTGATATAGCAGGAACCACTAAATTATGAAATTGCTAAATTGGGAATTGTACTTCAACCCAGAACAAAAAATGTGCTTTGACGGGCACTAAATAACTTTCCCAGCTACAACAGGACAACGGTAACGAGAGATTTAGAGGGATTTAAATTTGAGGCCTAGTATTTAGGCGCTGGGTGACAGGTATGGGTTTAGTGACAGAATTAGACTTGGAAATACACAGTAGCGGGTGTGTGTGAAGTTATTCTGAATGACCCTATGTGCACCTTCAATATTATATACCCTTTTGGGATAGATTTCAAATAGCTCTGATATAGCAGAAACCACTAAATTATGAAATTGCTAAATTGGGAATTGTACTTCAACCCAGAACAAAAAATGTGCTTTGACGGACACTAAATATCTTGCCCAGCAACAACAGTACAGCGGTGGGTAACGAGAGATTTAGAGGGAATTAAATTTGAGGCCTAGTATTTAGGCGCTGGGTCACCGGTATGGATTTAGTGACAGAATTAGACTTGGAAATACACAGTAGCGGGTGTGTGTGAAGTTACTCTGAATGACCCTATGTGCACCTTCAATATTATATACCCTTTTTGGGATAGATTTCAAAGAGCTCTGATATAGCAGGAACCACTAAATTATGAAATTGCTAAATTGGGAATTGTATTTCAACCCAGAACAAGAAATGTGCTTGAACGGACACTAAATAACTCGCCCAGCTACAGCACTAGGGACAGATTTAGCTGGATATAAATTTGAGGCCTAGTATTTAGGCGCTGGGTGACCGGTATGGATTTAGTGACAGAATTAGACTGGGATATGGCCAAAAAATGAACAGACTATTGCTGGTTAAATGCACTTGGTGTGACAGCTTCACCCTGATGTAGGCTTTAGCCAAAAAACAACCACACCATTGAGGGTTAAATGCACTTGGTGACAGGCGCAGCTTGCCCCTGATTTTGTATATGGCCAAAAAATGAACAGACTATTGCTGGTTAAATGCACTTGGTGTGACAGCTTCACCCTGATGTAGGCTTTAGCCAAAAAACAACCACACCATTGAGGGTTAAATGCACTTGGTGACAGGCGCAGCTTGCCCCTGATTTTGTATATGGCCAAAAAATGAACAGACTATTGCTGGTTAAATGCACTTGGTGTGACAGCTTCACCCTGATGTAGGCTTTAGCCAAAAAACAACCACACCATTGAGGGTTAAATGCACTTGGTGACAGGCGCAGCTTGCCCCTGATTTTGTATATGGCCAAAAAATGAACAGACTATTGCTGGTTAAATGCACTTGGTGTCACAGCTTCACCCTGATGTAGGCTTTAGCCAAAAAACAACCACACCATTGAGGGTTAAATGCACTTGGTCGCAGCTTGTGCTGGCGCACCACAAGACACAAAATGGCCGCCGATCACCCCAGAAAAATGAGACTGACAAACGGTCTGTGCAGCCTAAAAACAGTGAGCAATTGAGGATCAGCAGCTCAATGATCCACAGCTGCAGATCGATCAGTTAATCAAGTCCTTTGGAGGAGTTAATCTGCCTAATCTCGCCCTACTGTCGCAGCCGCAACCTCTCCCTACGCTAATCAGAGCAGAGTGACGGGCGGCGCTATGTGACTCCAGCTTAAATAGAGGCTGGGTCACATGGTGCTCTGGCCAATCACAGCCATGCCAATAGTAGGCATGGCTGTGATGGCCTCTTGGGGCAAGTAGTATGACGCTTGTTGATTGGCTGCTTTGCAGCCTTTCAAAAAGCGCCAAGAAAGCGTCACAAAAGCGCGAAGAAAGCGACGAACACCGAACCCGAACCCGGACTTTTACGAAAATGTCCGGGTTCGGGTCCGTGTCACGGACACCCCAAAATTCGGTACGAACCCGAACTATACAGTTCGAGTTCGCTCATCCCTAGTCCTCTATTATAAGTGAAGTAACTGAACTGAATGTTACCAACGAGTGATATTCTGTCTCATAGAATTTCACTATTTCAGGACCCAATGCATATATATTTTAATTTTAAAAAGTTAAAATTTTTACTCTGTCTTTTCCCACAAAACTATATATAATTCTGCTCTATCACATGCTGCCTACAGATTGCAATGTGTTTCATATTAGTGGGTTTTCTCTTACGTTTTACCAAGGGAAACATGGTAGTACATTACTGAAAGTCTACTATTATAAGTAACATAGTATATAAGGCTGAAAAATACATTTGTCCATCCAGTTCAGCCTGTTATCCTGCACATTGATCCAGAGGAAGGGGGAAAAAAACCTGTGAGGTACAAGCCAATTTTCCCCACTTAAGGGGTAAAACATTCCTTCCTGACTCCAATCAGGCAATCAGAATAACTCCAATAAAAGCAAATTCTCCAGCATCCGTCAGTATTGGTTGTCTTTATTGTAGATCGGTATAAAAGTACATACTGCAATCTTCACCACCCTCCACCACAGGTTAACAGATTAAGATTTTCTATTAGCTATAGCCTGTAATATTATTACACTCCAGAAATCCATCCCCTTTTGAATTATTTTATTGTACTGATGAATACTTATTATACTGAAGAATACTGATGAATTAATACATTTCAGCGCATCAGTTAATGTGTGGGAGCTACATCCTTTCAGAGATGACAAAGCCAGGACAAAAGTTAGTGAAGCTGCCCAAACAATACACTTATTAACAATATACAGGTCAAGAGTAAGTAGGTTGGATAATTAATTATTTGAGCTAAATTGGTTGTTTTTTTGCACAAATTGAGCAGTCACTGTTGAAATGATATTGACTTTTCACCCCAATTAACAATAATTGTTTTTAGAAAAATTTAATATGTTCTATTTTTGTTTGTAGTGCTGGTTAAAATCCAAAGAGAAAATGGCCACGTTTATGGAAGACACACGGTATGATGAGAACAAACCCAACCATATCATTATAACCTGTTCACTGTAAAGGTAATAAAGCAGCTAAACTGCAAAGTTGTCTTTGCATTATGGAATTACCTGTACTGGGGTTAATGCAAATAGTTTTGCTCTGAGCTAGTTACCGGTATATGCTTTCATAATCCTTTTCATCCATGTTTTAACACAGTTGTGTAGAAGTTTGTCTCTGATCTTTGAAGGGGTTAATGGGGTTAATGGGCCAGATCGCAATCATGTAGATCCAGCAATGCCAGATCCAGAGAGACCCAGCAGGCTCCCATAAGCTAGTGTGAAACTAGCCTTATGTAACAACTGGAAGGTCACTAGAAAACATATTCAATGCACGTATCAGATTGACAGGCAACAAATACAGAATCATAAACTGATAAATTCCAGAAAACTGGATAAGAATGCAATAGATGAAGAAGATGGAGTCCGACAATAGGACAGACAGCAATGGCATACAGGTGTAGGGTGATTAATACAGACAAGAGGAATAAAACCTAGAAAAAATGGACCCTGAACTGCCAAATCCAACAAGACAAAGAAAATAAAAAATCAAAACAGCAAACAGAAAGCTGAACCCACATCAAACACAACTACAATATACAGTGCTGCCTATAATTATTCATACCCCTGGCAGCAATTATTCAACCAGCAAGTCATTTTTGGACGGGAAATGACATAGGTGTCTTCCAAAAGATAATAAGACGATGTACAAGAGGCATTATTGTGGGGAAAAAAAAACATTTCTCAGCTTTTATTTACATTTGAGCAAAAAGTGTCCAGTCCAAAATTATTCATAACCTTCTCAATAATAAATAGAAAAGCCTTTATTGGCTATTACAGCAATCAAACGTTTCCTATAATTGCAGACCAGCTTTTTGCATGTCTCCACAGCAGGGCCGGACTGGGGATAAAAAACAGCCCTGAAAAAAGTTGCATACCATCCCCACAGCATTGCGTCATTATTTACTTGTTTATAAAAGCGGAAAGCATTCATTTTGCCCCACAATAGCTCTTTTCTAGAACCCCTATTGTTTATATTATCACAGTAGACCAGCTTTTCCCAACCAGGATGCCTCCAGCTGTTGCAAAACTACAACTCTCAGCCAGCCCAGACAGCGTTTGGCTGTCAGGGCATGCTGGGAAATGTCGTTTCGCAACAGCTGGAGGCATCCTGGTAGGGAAACACTACAGTAGACCATTATCCCATCCAAACGTAAAAACACAAATGCAATCGCACTCTGCAACCAGCACTCTGCCCTGCCTTTATGCTGGATGTTGAATAAGGCATTGGTGTACATTTTGGCCAAAGCGTAATAAGCCACTCACCACGTCAAGGTCGCCTTCATGAGTGGTCCCTAACACTAGTTCCTACCTTTTATGGGCCATGACAGCCACACAAAGTCCAGGGAGTGTAGGTACAGCATGCACGCCAGGCACACTCTGCTTTTAACCTCGTTCGGTGCCATTACAGCTTTCATCGGATCCAGGGATGCAAGTACCAACATGCATGCTGAGCCCACTATATACTTCTCCTGGAGCCAAATGGCTACTGGTAGGTGCTATATAAGCAGACTCAGTTTTATACTGACTTTAAAACCAGCCTCCAGGGCATACTAACTGGTCAGGTGTGCATGACTGCTTGGAGATCGCCATGCCTCCAATATATACTACAAAGAAAAAATATAGGGGATTCAGCCCGCACAACCCTATGCAGGTGCAGATTGCTATGGCGAAATACAGATACAAACGCAAAAACACAAATGCAATCGCACTCTGCAACCAGCACTCTGCCCTGCCTTTATGCTGGATGTTGAATAAGGCATTGGTGTACATTTTGGCCAAAGCGTAAGGTCGCCTTCATGAGTGGTCCCTAACACTAGTTTCTACCATTATCCTATCTAATTGGGTCAGAACTAAGAATAATCAAAGAACTTTACCTTAAAGTAGAGGTGGGACGAATCCAATTTTTTTCGAATCCGAAAAGGTTCTCGAATCTCTCGAATCTTTCGAATCTCGAATCCTACGAATTCTGTGCATAAGAATTGTTTGAACGGTTTAAGAAAAAAAGTGATCCAAACTCAATATTCTTTTAATATAAAAAAATAAAGAGTCCTTTTTTAACAAAGTATTCCGATTTGGATTCGAAAAAAAATGGAAATGCAGGGTAATACAGCACACATACCTCTTACATCCAGTGACGTCTCTTTCCTCATCTTCTCCTTTCAGACCAGACCATCATTTTTCAGCCATTTTTTGTCTCTGCAGTTTAGTACTTTTCCATCATCCTCCCATCTTCTGGACAAATCATCCTACCACCCCTAATACTGTGCCGCTGTGCTCTCCAATATTATACTGCAGAAACAGATAAACCCCCTGATAATACTAATACCACACAGAGCCCCCCATATAAAATACTCCTTCTTTGTGGCCTCAGTAGATGCCCCCATAGTGCCCCCCAATAATGTGCCAGTATCAAGTGCCTCTCTCATCCCCCCCACATGTCCCAGTATCATAGTGTCATCCTGCCCCCCCAAAGTGCCAGTATCATAGTGCCATCTCTCCCCCCAATGTGCCAGTATCATAGTGACATCTCCCCCCCAATGTGCCAGTATCAAGTGCCTCTCTCCTTCCCACCCCCCCATGCGCCAGTATCATAGTGCTAACCCCCCATGTGCCAGTATCAAGTGCTAAACTCCCCCATGTGCCAGTATCAAGTGCCTCTCTCCTCCCCCACATGTCCCAGTATCATAGTGCCATCTCCCCCCCCAATGTGCCAGTATCAAGTGCCTCTCTCCTTCCCACCCACACCCCCATGTGCCAGTATTATAGTGCCCCCCCCCCCCCCGTGTGCTGGGGCAGCTGTCATATAGAGATATAGCAGAGCTGAGTGTGCTGGGGTAGCTGTCATGTGTATGGAGGTACACTGGCTATAACAGCTATAACAGAGTCTACAGTAGAAGTCTCATATTTTTCCAGACAGTAGCTATGCATCTCTTATAGCTGTGTGGGTAAGTGCTTTGCCTCTGACACAGAAGGTTGTGGGTTCCCAGCAGACACATCTCTCCCTCTCCTGCTACAGCACAGGCAAGGTCCCGGCAATATAGATGACTGTGCAAGCTGTGACACAGGCAGGGCGTCTATACATATAGTAAGGGTGCTGACGGGAGGTGATAGAAAGCTGCCATTGTTATAGTATGTGGCGTATGTTGCTACACCAGCCAAGGAGCCTCCTCACTGTCGCTCACAGTCGGCAGTGAAGGCTACCGTCCTAACGAGAATTTTCCAGGTAGGCCAGTCCGGCCCTGCTCTACAGGTATTTTTGCCCATTCATCTTTAGCAATGAGCTCCAAATCTTTCAGGTTGGAGGGTCTTCTTGCCATCACCGTGATCTTTAGCTCCTTCCACAGTTTTTCAATTGGATTCAAGTCTGGACTCTGGCTGGGCCACTCCAAAATGTTAATGTTTTTGTCTGCTAACCATTTCTTCTCCACTTTTGCTGTGTGTTTTGGGTGATTGTCACGCTGAAATGTCCACTGGTGCCCAAGGCCAAGTTTCTCTGCAGACTACCTGATGTTGTCGTTGAGAATCTTCGTGTATTGCTCTTTTTTCATGGTGCCGTTTGTTATGTGATAAGGTTCCCCGGTCCATTGGCTGAAAAACACCCTCAAAGCATTAGGTTCCTACCACCATGTTTGGCAGTGGGGATGGTGTTCTTTGGGTTGAAGGCTTCTCCTTTTTTACGCCAAATGAAGGAAACATTGTGACCAAACAAATCAATTTTTGTTTCATCTGACCATAACACAGAAGACCAGAAGTCTTCTTCTTTGTCCAGGTGAGCTTTTGCAAAGGTCAAAAAATTACTTGCTGGTGGAATAAAAGTAACTTTAAGTCAAAATTTGCCAGGGAAATTAATAATTATGGGCAGCACTGTAGATAACAATAAGGCTGTAGAGCCACAAATTCCAAGATGCAGTCAAACAAGACCAGTGGACTAGGATTCAAGACTCTGGAAAAAAAAATGTCCAGGACCATCAATATACCTGGTAAAGAAGCACAGAAAGTAAAGGTATTTGAAGGTATACTAACAAAAAACTGTCATGAATTTACCTGGCTGGGCACCTCCCTCCGTGGAAGTGGTGCCAGCATCGTTCCATTGCCATTATAGAAAGCCCCACTGACATGGAAGCTACTCTGCCTATCAGGGAGCAAAGATGTTGTACCAGTCAGGCATGGCTGCAGCAGAACATGCTCAGCCTCTCTCCAAAGGGAGATTTAAACAGGAAACTGCTGTCAACAGGTGCCTGTGATTTGTTTTCTAATCCTCACTAAAGTGTGTTTTGTACTACTGCTTTTATCTCCAGTACTCTGACTTTTGGATTGTCCCTGACCTTGCTCATGGCTGCCATTTATTTCCTGACGTGATCTCCTGGCACTGACCCCATCTGGTATTTGACTCTGTGTTTATATCTTCTCTTTGTTCTGATGTTTCTCTCTGCTTTGATTTTGACTTTTTTTTTTTTTTATCCTGATCCAGTCCCTCTTTTGCCTGTCATTTCATTTATAATTTTCTTCATTTGCACTTTTCCTCATAGGCCCCAGCACCTAGTCAGAAAGGGTTTGTCGTCCAGTTGTGGGCCGTCACTTTAGGATATAGGTAGGTGGGTCAATTCAGGTCTTTATCACTCCTTACGATGACACTAGTTGTAAGCTAGTAAAAAACAGAGATCTCTTTTGCTCATAACAATGGTTTACAGTACAGATTTTGCATCCTTGTCCCAGAAACACAAAACCATTTTTTTTTATATTTTACAGGCTGGTTTTACCCCAAAATAATACTCCTATATCCTGTCCCAAATGCAGGTCTAATTACCCATCTAATAGCATGCAACTTGCTATTGTCACCGCCAGTTCTGTGAGAAGGTCTGGCAGACGTTCTTCTCTACCTCTTGCATGACGCCTTTATTTTCCCTCCTATACTGCCTAACTTTACGGTTTATACTACTTCCTGGATGAGGTGTTCACTGCTGGAGGCTGCTGCTGCTGTTTGCTAAGATAAGTCTTTTTCTTTATTTGTGTTTCCTTGCTGGCTTGATTCTAGGTGACCCTGACTCCGTCCGTATTAAGTGCAGGGAGCCGGTGGTCGTGTCCCCTAACTATTATAGAGTCTTCAGGTGCCACACAGTCTTAGGTACGTGGGCATGCAATCGTCTACCATTCAGACCCTTGCAAGGGCATAGCAGTCAGGGAGAGCTCTTAGGGTGTTATAGGGCTCGCCCATATGCCTCTTAGTTTGGGATCAAGCCAGTCGGATGTTTTTTTTATAAGCTCCAGCTATCTGTAACAGCTATATGCAAATATCCATGGTAAGTAGAACACAGATCTTTAAAATAGGTTGAAGAGCATTTGATCAACAAAAACAGATTTAAACAATTTTGCTGTTTCCCACCAATACAAATTAGAATGATATGCTTATGCTCTCCAAAGAGATTACAAAATAGCTGTTTATAATCACTTTAGCAAATACACCCCCTTCCCCTGCAAAAAGCTAACACATTAAATAAAAGCATTGTTTCCCTAGGAAAGACAACATAACATCATCAGCTCAAGGAACTGGATTCCTCGGTCACTTAATTAGGTGCAGGTACATCCCTCTGTCTCCTCAAGTATAGAATAGACATCTATAAACCTTACTTCTACAACACTGCTGGTTGCCTGGTCACTGCTTCAAGACCTCATGCAATTGGTCGGTTTGCTCTGGACTCGAAGATCAAGATTTTAATTTATATCTTGTCAATAGAGATGTCGCGAACATAAAATTTTCAGTTCGCGAATGGCGAACGCTAATTTCTGCAAATGTTCGCGAACGGGCGAACCGGGCAAGCCGCCATTGACTTCAATAGGCAGGTGAATTTTAAAACCCACAGGGACTCTTTCTAGCCACAGTAGTGATGGAAAAGTTGTTTCAAGGGGACTAACACCTGGACTGTGGCATGCCGGAGGGGGATCCATGGCAAAACTCCCATGGAAAATTACATAGTTGACGCAGAGTTGGATTTTAATACATAAAGGGCATAAATAACCTAACAATCCCAATTTTTTTTTAACAACGTGGTTTAAAACATCCAGTGTGTGTATACGATCAGGTATGATGTTGTATCGATCAGGTAGTGTAAGGGTTACGCCCGCTTCACAGACATTGACAGACCAAACTCCCAACACCAAGGGTCCCCGAAAGGTGTATTTAATAGATTTTTCGAACGGGGAGATGGTTAAAAATAACGCTGTCTCCCTCCCCTTTGTTTGAATCCACGCCACGGTCACTGCGTCTGCGCGTGCAATTTACTGTCGCACCCAATATGAGTGGAATTTTCTGTAGTACTATTCTCATCAGTTTAATCCCTGTTACGTGACGTCCCCAATCTAGGGTCCATTTATTAAATTGATTTTTCGAACAGGGAGATGGTTAAAAAAACACTGGCTCCCTCCCCTTTGTTTGAATCCACGCCACGGTCACTGCGTCTGCGCCGTGCAATTTACTGTCACACCCGATATGAGTGGTATTATCTGTAGTACTATTCTCATCAGTTTAATCCCTGTTACGTCCCATATCAGGGATTGCCTTTTGTGAAAAAAAATTTAAGCCGGGTACCTTCGACTGCCTTCACAGTGACAGACCAAACTCTGATACACCAAACTGAATTGATTTTAGGAACCGGGAGATGGAAAAAGCAGCTTGGTCGGTCCTCTTACTCCCAAGTTGGGGCACTGCGCGTGCACGTAGCAATGTGCTGTGATACCCTATATGAGTGGTGTCTTAACTAGTACTATTCCTATCAGTTTAATCCCGGTTACGTCCCCTGTCCGGTGACGTGTGTCGAATTGATTAATAATTGTCAAATTAAAGACATCCTGAAATAATTTTGTTCTGAGCTCTGTACTTGCTTTGTATTGGAATTGATGGGGATTTTTTAAATTGTCTGCATTATTTCTAATAAACTGTTCAGAGACTTTATTATAATTTTTTTATTTTATGTATTAAAAACCCATACAACTTAAAAAATATATATAAAAAGAAAAGAAAAATAATGTTTTTTCTATGAAAAATTATCCAGCCAATCGCTTTTAGTCTGATCATAATGAAGCAACGGCCTTATCCGATGTGTGGCAACATTGCCAACACACTCATAGAGGTGATGATCGCTTCATTGTGATACGCAAGCCCCTTCACCAGAACAAGGTACCGAACACGAAGGGGAATTGACACATGTATGTGCCTTTTTTTGTTTGTTTTGTTTTTGCAGCCACAGTGCAGCACTAGAGGCCAGAAAAATTAGGCATGTACACATGCCTGAAAAACTAGGCATTGTTGCAGCTGCTGCTGTAGCAGCGGCCGGAAAAATTGGTGTTTTCCAGGCAGAAAGGTGACTAAAACATTGCGGCTTGAACCCTAGTTGGTGGCGGAGAATTCACGAAAGTCATCCGGTATGCAGACATTAAATACAGCAGTGTGGGGACCATTTTGAGGCCAAGGCATGTCATCAGGCCTTTTGTTAGTCGAACGTATCCCCCACTGTCAGTCCCTTCGGGATCCATGCCTCATTCATCTTAATGAAGGTGAGGTAATCAACACTTTTTTGACCGAGGCGATTTCTTTTGTCAGTGACAATACCTCCTGCTGCACTGAAGGTCCTTTCTGACAGGACACTTGAAGCGGGGCAGGCCAGAAGTTCTATCGCAAACTGGGATAGTTCAGGCCACAGGTCAAACCTGCACACCCAGTAGTCAAGGGGTTCATCGCTCCTCAGAGTGTCGATATCTGCGGTTAAGGCAAGGTAGTCTGCTACCTGTCGGTCGAGTCGTTCTCTAAGGCTGGATCCCGAAGGGTTGTGGCGATGTGTAGGACTGAAAAAGCTCTGCGTGTCCTCCATCAACAACACATCTGTAAAGCGTCCTGTCCTTGCCGCCGTGGTCATGGTAGGAGGAGGATTACTTTCACCTCTTCCTCTGTTAGATTCCCGTTGTGCTGTGACATCCCCCTTATAAGCTGTGTAAAGCATATTTTTTAGTTTGGTTTTGAACTGCTGCATCCTTTCTGACTTTCGGTAATTTGGTAACATTTCCGCCACTTTCTGCTTATACCGGGAGTCTAGTAGCGTGGCCACCCAATACAGGTCGTTCTCCTTCATCCTTTTTATACGAGGGTCCCTCAGCAGACATGACAGCATGAAAGACCCCATTTGCACAAGGTTGGATGCCGAGCTACTCATTTCCCGTTCCTCGTCCTCACTGATGTCATTGACGGTCTGTTCTTCCCCCCAGCCACGTACAACATCAAGAGTCCTAGATAGGTGACAACAACGAGCACCCTGGGATGCCTGCTGTGGTTGGTCTTCCCAGCTCCGCAGAGGCTGTCCTAGCACCCCGGTCATACAAATACTCGTTGATAGCTTTTTCTTGTTGGAGCAGGCGGTCGAACATTAGGAGTGTTGCATTCCAACGTGTCGGGCTGTCGCAAATCAAGGACCTCACTGGCATGTTGTTTCGGCGCTGAATATCTGAAAAGTGCGCCGTGGCCATGTAGGAACACCTGAAATGGCCACACACCTTCCTGGCCTGCTTGAGGACGTCCTGTAAGCCTGGGTACTTAGACACAAAGCCTTGTACGATGAGATTCAAAAAATGTGCCATGCACGGTACATGTGACAACTTGCCCAAATTCAATGCCGCCAACTAATTGCTTCCATTGTCACACACCACTTTGCCGATCTCCGGTTGGTGTGGGGTCAGCCACTGATCCACCTGTGCGTTCAGGGCGGACAGGAGTGCTGGTCCGGTGTGGCTCTCTGCTTTGAGGCAAGTCAACCCCAAGACAGCGTGACACTGTCGTATCCGGGATGTGGAATAACCCATGGGGAGCTGGGGGGATTCAGTTGATGTGCAGCAAGAGCCGCAGCAGAAGAGGACTCAGCTGGGGAGGTTATGGAAGAGGATGGAGTAGGAGGAGTAGAGGAGGTGGCAATAGGCCTGCCTGCAAGTCGTGGTGGTGTCACCAACTCCGCTGCAGAGCCACACATTCCATGCTTGCCAGCCGTCAGCAGGTTGACCCAATGAGCAGTGTAGGTGATATACCTGCCCTAACCGTGCTTTGCAGACCAGGTATCAGTGGTCAGATGGACCCTTGCCCCAACACTGTATGCCAGAGATGCCATGACTTCCTTTTCAATCACTGAGTAGAGGTTTGGGATTGCCTTTTTTGAAAATAAATTTCATCCGGGTACCTTCCACTGTGGTGTCCCAATAGCGACAAATTTTTTGAAGGCCTCAGACTTCACCAGCTGGTATGGTGAAAGCTGGCGGGCTAAGAGTTCTGTCAAGCAAGCTGTCAGACGCCGGGCAAGGGGGTGACTATGTGACATTGGCTTCTTACACTCAAACATTTCCTTTACAGACACCTGACTGTGGGCAGATGAGATGGAACTGCTGAAGGTGAGAGGCCGAGTGGCGGGTGGTTGAGAGGGGGCAAGGAGGACAGCAGTGGTTGACGTGGCTGAAGATGCTGGAACAGGAGGAGGATGGTGGCTTTGAGTTTGTGTGCTGCTTGTGCTCATGTGTTGATCCCATTGGCTGTGATGTGAGATCATGTGCCTTCGAAAAGCAGTTGTACCGAGGTGGGTGTTGGACTTCCCGTGACTCAGTTTCTTTTGGCACAGGTTGCAAATGGCATCGCTGTTATCAGAGGCAGACACACCAAAAAAATGCCACACTGCTGAACTTTGCAATGACAGCATTCTGGTGGTGGCAACAGCATGCGTTGATTGGTGTGCTGTCTGGCTGACCCCGGGTGCCGATACATGCTGTCTGACTGTGCCACTAGCTCCTTGAGACGACCTCCCCCTGCTTCCAACTCGTCTCCTCCTTCTCTCTGTCTCCCCTTCTGAACTTTCCCCCTCTTCTTCTTCTCTTCGAGCAGGCACCCACGTGGCATCCACGGACACATCGTCATCATCAACCTCTTCACTTGTATCTGACACCTCAGCAAAGGAAGCAGCAGCGGGTACAACATCATCATCATCACACTGTACGTCCATGTGTGTAATGCTGCCTGACTGAGACATATCCCTGTTATCTACATCCTCTGGCAATAATGGTTGCGCATCACTAATTTCATCCAACTGATGTGTAAATAACTCCTCTGAGGGATCAAGTGAAGCGACTGTGGTGGCTGTGGTGGTAGTGGTGGTGGTGGCGGCGGGCAGGAGAGTGGTAACTTGAGAGCAGGTGACCAAAGCTGAGCTGGAGGAGGATGGTGCGTCAAGGTTCTTAGCAGAAGCTGTTGAAGATTGGGTGTCCTGTGTAAGCCAGTCAACTATTTTCTCAGAATTTTTGGGTTCAGGGTACGTGGCCTCTGAACACTGGGCATTATTCAGGGGCCAGAGGAAATCAAAGAACCACGATCACGACGGCCTCTGCAAGGGTGGCCTGCCTCTGCCTGTCATTTATTTTTAGATTAGTGGTACTATGCATGCAAGGTACTGTGCCACCCTATATAAGTGGAGGGCAGTGGCCACAAGTACAGTCTATGTGGTCCTGACACACACGAGTTTGCAACTGTGATTATATCACAGAAAAATATTAAATATAATTTTTTTATTTGCAAGGTATTTGAGTGAGTGACACCCTGTAACGGTATGAGTGGAGGCCTAGCCACTAGCCAGTGGCCACAATACAGTCTGTGTGGGCCTGACACACACGGGCTTGCAACTGTGATTATATCTCAGAAAAATGTTAAATATAATTTTTTTTTATCTGCAAGGTATTTGAGTGAATGACACCCTGTAACGGTATGAGTGGAGGCCTAGCCACTAGCCAGTGGCCACAATACAGTCTGTGTGGGCCTGACACACACTGGCTTGCAAATGTGATTATATCACAGAAAAATATTAAATATAATTTTTTTATCTGCAAGGTATTTGAGTGAGTGACACCCTGTAACGGTATGAGTGGAGGCCTAGCCACTAGCCAGTGGCCACAATACAGTCTGTGTGGGCCTGACACACACGGGCTTGCAAATGTGATTATATCACAGAAAAATATTAAATATAATTTTTTTATCTGCAAGGTATTTGAGTGAGTGACACCCTGTAACGGTATGAGTGGAGGCCTAGCCACTAGCCAGTGGCCACAATACAGTCTGTGTGGGCCTGACACACACGGGCTTGCAAATGTGATTATATCACTAAAAATATTAAATAGAATTTTTTTATCTGCAAGGTATTTGAGTGAATGACACCCTGTAACGGTATGAGTGGAGGCCTAGCCACTAGCCAGTGGCCACAATACAGTCTGTGTGGGCCTGACACACACGGGCTTGCAACTGTGATTATATCACTGAAAAATATTAAATATAATTTTTTTATTTGCAAGGTATTTGAGTGAGTGACACCCTGTAACGGTATGAGTGGAGGCCTAGCCACTAGCCAGTGGCCACAATACAGTCTGTGTGGGCCTGACACACACGGGCTTGCAAATGTGATTATATCACAGAAAAATTTAAATATATATTTTTTTATCTGCAAGGTATTTGAGTGAGTGACACCCTGTAACGGTATGAGTGGAGGCCTAGCCACTAGCCAGTGGCCACAATACAGTCTGTGTGGGCCTGACACACACTGGCTTGCAACTGTGATTATATCACTGAAAAATATTAAATATAATTTTTTTTATTTGCAAGGTATTTGAGTGAAGTGACACCCTGTAACGGTATGAGTGGAGGCCTAGCCACTAGCCAGTGGCCACAATACAGTCTGTGTGGGCCTGACACACACGGGCTTGCAAATGTGATTATATCACAGAAAAATTTAAATATAATTTTTTTATCTGCAAGGTATTTGAGTGAGTGACACCCTATAACGGTATGAGTGGAGGCCTAGCCACTAGCCAGTGGCCACAATACAGTCTGTGTGGGCCTGACACACACGGGCTTGCAAATGTGATTATATCACAGAAAAATATTAAATATAATTTTTTTATTGCAAGGTATTTGAGTGAGTGACACCCTGTAACGGTATGAGTGGAGGCCTAGCCACTAGCCAGTGGCCACAATACAGTCTGTGTGGGCCTGACACACACGGCTTGCAAATGTGATTATATCACTGAAAAATATTAAATATAATTTTTTTATTTGCAAGGTATTTGAGTGAATGACACCCTGTAACGGTATGAGTGGAGGCCTAGCCACTAGCCAGTGGCCACAATACAGTCTGTGTGGGCCTGACACACACGGGCTTGCAAATGTGATTATATCACTAGAAAAATATTAAATATAATTTTTTTATTTGCAAGGTATTTGAGTGAGTGACACCCTGTAACGGTATGAGTGGAGGCCTAGCCACTAGCCAGTGGCCACAATACAGTCTGTGTGGGCCTGACACACACGGGCTTGCAAATGTGATTATATCACAGAAAAAATTAAATATATATTTTTTTTATTTGCAAGGCATTTGAGTGAGTGACACCCTGTAACGTTATGAGTGGAGGCCTAGCCACTAGCCAGTGGCCACAATAAAATCTGTGTGGGCCTGACACACACTGGCTTGCAACTGTGATTATATCACATGAAAAATATTAAATATAATTTTTTTTATTGCAAGGTATTTGAGTGAAGTGACACCCTGTAACGGTATGAGTGGAGGCCTAGCCACTAGCCAGTGGCCACAATACAGTCTGTGTGGGCCTGACACACACGGGCTTGCAAATGTGATTATATCACAGAAAAATTTTAAATATAATTTTTTTTATCTGCAAGGTATTTGAGTGAGTGACACCCTGTAACGGTATGAGTGGAGGCCTAGCCACTAGCCAGTGGCCACAATACAGTCTGTGTGGGCCTGACACACACGGGCTTGCAAATGTGATTATATCACAGAAAAATGTTAAATATAATTTTTTTTTATCTGCAAGGTATTTGAGTGAGTGACACCCTGTAACGGTATGAGTGGAGGCCTAGCCACTAGCCAGTGGCCACAATACAGTCTGTGTGGGCCTGACACACACGGGCTTGCAAATGTGATTATATCACAGAAAAATTTTAAATATAATTTTTTTATCTGCAAGGTATTTGAGTGAGTGACACCCTGTAACGGTATGAGTGGAGGCCTAGCCACAAGCCAGTGGCCACAATACAGTCTGTGTGGGCCTGACACACACTGGATTGCAACTGTGATTATATCACTGAAAAATATTAAATATAATCTTTTTTTATCTGCAAGGTATTTGAGTGAATGACACCCTGTAACGGTATGAGTGGAGGCCTAGCCACTAGCCAGTGGCCACAATACAGTCTGTGTAGGCCTCACACACACGGACTTGCAAATGTGATTATATCACAGAAAAATTTAAAATATAATTTTTTTATCTGCAAGGTATTTGAGTGAGTGACACCCTGTAACGGTATGAGTGGAGGCCTAGCCACTAGCCAGTGGCCACAATACAGTCTGTGTGGGCCTGACACACACGGGCTTGCAAATGTGATTATATCACAGAAAAATATTAAATATAATTTTTTTATTTGCAAGGTATTTGAGTGAATGACACCCTGTAACGGTATGAGTGGAGGCCTAGCCACTAGCCAGTGGCCACAATACAGTCTGTGTGGGCCTGACACACACCGGCTTGCAACTGTGCTTATTTCACTGAAAAATATTAAATATAATTTTTTTTATCTGCAAGGTATTTGAGTGAATGACACCCTGTAACGGTATAAGTGGAGGCCTAGCCACTAGCCAGTGGCCACAATACAGTCTGTGTGGGCCTGACACACACTGGCTTGCAAATGTGATTATATCACTAGAAAAATTTAAATATAATTTTTTTATTTGCAAGGTATTTGAGTGAATGACACCCTGTAACGGTATGAGTGGAGGCCTAGCCACTAGCCAGTGGCCACAATACAGTCTGTGTGGGCCTGACACACACTGGCTTGCAAATGTGATTATATCACAGAAAATTTTAAATATAATTTTTTTATTCTGCAAGGTATTTGAGTGAAGTGACACCCTGTAACGGTATGAGTGGAGGCCTAGCCACTAGCCAGTGGCCACAATACAGTCTGTGTGGGCCTGACACACACGGGCTTGCAAATGTGATTATATCACAGAAAAATTTAAATATAATTTTTTTTATCTGCAAGGTATTTGAGTGAGTGACACCCTGTAACGGTATGAGTGGAGGCCTAGCCACTAGCCAGTGGCCACAATACAGTCTGTGTGGGCCTGACACACACGGGCTTGCAAATGTGATTATATCACAGAAAAATTTAAATATAATTTTTTTTATCTGCAAGGTATTTGAGTGAGTGACACCCTGTAACGGTATGAGTGGAGGCCTAGCCACTAGCCAGTGGCCACAATACAGTCTGTGTGGGCCTGACACACACTGGCTTGCAAATGTGATTATATCACTGAAAAATATTAAATATAATTTTTTTATTTGCAAGGTATTTGAGTGAATGACACCCTGTAACGGTATGAGTGGAGGCCTAGCCACTAGCCAGTGGCCACAATACAGTCTGTGTGGGCCTGACACACACGGGCTTGCAAATGTGATTATATCACAGAAAAATTTAAATATAATTTTTTTTATTTGCAAGGTATTTGAGTGAATGACACCCTGTAACGGTATGAGTGGAGGCCTAGCCACTAGCCAGTGGCCACAATACAGTCTGTGTGGGCCTGACACACACTGGCTTGCAAATGTGATTATATCACAGAAAAATATTAAATATAATTTTTTTTATCTGCAAGGTATTTGAGTGAATGACACCCTGTAACGGTATGAGTGGAGGCCTAGCCACTAGCCAGTGGCCACAATACAGTCTGTGTGGGCCTGACACACACGGGCTTGCAAATGTGATTATATCACAGAAAATTTTTAAATATAATTTTTTTTATCTGCAAGGTATTTGAGTGAATGACACCCTGTAACGGTATGAGTGGAGGCCTAGCCACTAGCCAGTGGCCACAATACAGTCTGTGTGGGCCTGACACACACTGGCTTGCAAATGTGATTATATCACAGAAAAATATTAAATATAATTTTTTTATTCTGCAAGGTATTTGAGTGAATGACACCCTGTAACGGTATGAGTGGAGGCCTAGCCACTAGCCAGTGGCCACAATACAGTCTGTGTGGGCCTGACACACACGGGCTTGCAAATGTGATTATATCACAGAAAAATTTAAATATAATTTTTTTTATCTGCAAGGTATTTGAGTGAGTGACACCCTGTAACGGTATGAGTGGAGGCCTAGCCACTAGCCAGTGGCCACAATACAGTCTGTGTGGGCCTGACACACACGGGCTTGCAAATGTGATTATATCACAGAAAAATATTAAATATAATTTTTTTTATCTGCAAGGTATTTGAGTGAGTGACACCCTGTAACGGTATGAGTGGAGGCCTAGCCACTAGCCAGTGGCCACAATACAGTCTGTGTGGGCCTGACACACACGGGCTTGCAAATGTGATTATATCACAGAAAAATTTAAATATAATTTTTTTTATCTGCAAGGTATTTGAGTGAAGTGACACCCTGTAACGGTATGAGTGGAGGCCTAGCCACTAGCCAGTGGCCACAATACAGTCTGTGTGGGCCTGACACACACTGGCTTGCAAATGTGATTATATCACAGAAAAATATTAAATATAATTTTTTTTATTTGCAAGGTATTTGAGTGAAGTGACACCCTGTAACGGTATGAGTGGAGGCCTAGCCACTAGCCAGTGGCCACAATACAGTCTGTGTGGGCCTGACACACACGGCTTGCAAATGTGATTATATCACATGAAAAATATTAATATAATTTTTTTATTTGCAAGGTATTTGAGTGAATGACACCCTGTAACGGTATGAGTGGAGGCCTAGCCACTAGCCAGTGGCCACAATACAGTCTGTGTGGGCCTGACACACACGGGCTTGCAAATGTGATTATATCACAGAAAAATTTTAAATATAATTTTTTTTATCTGCAAGGTATTTGAGTGAATGACACCCTGTAACGGTATGAGTGGAGGCCTAGCCACTAGCCAGTGGCCACAATACAGTCTGTGTGGGCCTGACACACACTGGCTTGCAAATGTGATTATATCACAGAAAAATATTAAATATAATTTTTTTATCTGCAAGGTATTTGAGTGAGTGACACCCTGTAACGGTATGAGTGGAGGCCTAGCCACTAGCCAGTGGCCACAATACAGTCTGTGTGGGCCTGACACACACGGGCTTGCAAATGTGATTATATCACAGAAAAATTTAAATATAATTTTTTTATCTGCAAGGTATTTGAGTGAGTGACACCCTGTAACGGTATGAGTGGAGGCCTAGCCACTAGCCAGTGGCCACAATACAGTCTGTGTGGGCCTGACACACACTGGCTTGCAAATGTGATTATATCACAGAAAAATTTTAAATATAATTTTTTTTATCTGCAAGGTATTTGAGTGAGTGACACCCTGTAACGGTATGAGTGGAGGCCTAGCCACTAGCCAGTGGCCACAATACAGTCTGTGTGGGCCTGACACACACTGGCTTGCAAATGTGATTATATCACATGAAAAATATTAAATATAATTTTTTTATCTGCAAGGTATTTGAGTGAATGACACCCTGTAACGGTATGAGTGGAGGCCTAGCCACTAGCCAGTGGCCACAATACAGTCTGTGTGGGCCTGACACACACGGGCTTGCAAATGTGATTATATCACAGAAAAATTTAAATATATTTTTTTTATTTGCAAGGTATTTGAGTGAATGACACCCTGTAACGGTATGAGTGGAGGCCTAGCCACTAGCCAGTGGCCACAATACAGTCTGTGTGGGCCTGACACACACGGGCTTGCAAATGTGATTATATCACAGAAAAATATTAAATATAATTTTTTTTATTTGCAAGGTATTTGAGTGAATGACACCCTGTAACGGTATGAGTGGAGGCCTAGCCACTAGCCAGTGGCCACAATACAGTCTGTGTGGGCCTGACACACACGGGCTTGCAAATGTGATTATATCACAGAAAATTTTAAATATAATTTTTTTTATCTGCAAGGTATTTGAGTGAGTGACACCCTGTAACTGGTATGAGTGGAGGCCTAGCCACTAGCCAGTGGCCACAATACAGTCTGTGTGGGCCTGACACACACGGGCTTGCAAATGTGATTATATCACAGAAAAATGTTAAATATAATTTTTTTTATCTGCAAGGTATTTGAGTGTGTGACACCCTGTAACGGTATGAGTGGAGGCCTAGCCACTAGCCAATGGCCACAATACAGTCTGTGTGGGCCTGACACACACAGGGGTTTACAAATGTGATTATATCACAAAACATTTTTAAATATAATTTTTTTTATCTGCAAGGTATTTGAGTGAGTGACACCCTTTAACGGTATGAGTGCAGGCCTAGCCACTAGCCAGTGGCCACAATGCAGTCTGTGTGGGCCTGACACACACTGGATTACAACTGTGATTATATCACTGAAAAATATTAAATATAATTTTTTTTATTTGCAAGGTATTTGAGTGAATGACACCCTGTAACGGTATGAGTGGAGGACTATCCATTAGCCAGTGGCCACAATACAGTCTGTGTGGGCCTGACACACACGGGCTTGCAAATGTGATTATATCACAGAAAAATTTAAAATATAATTTTTTTATCTGCAAGGTATTTGAGTAAGTGACACCCTATAACGGTATGAGTGGAGGCCTAGCCACTATCCAGTGGCCACAATACAGTCTGTGTGGGCCTGACAAACACAGGCTTGCAAATGTGATTATATCACTGAAAAATATTAAATATAATTTTTTTATTTGCAAGGTATTTGAGTGAATGACACCCTGTAACGGTATGAGTGGAGGCCTAGCCACTAGCCAGTGGCCACAATACAGTCTGTGTGGGCCTGACACACACAGGCTAGCAAATGTGATTATATCACTGAAAAATATTGAATATATTTTTTTTATTTGCAACTTATTTGAGTGAATGACACCCTGTAACGGTATTTGTAGAGGCCTAGCCACTAGCCAGTGGCCACAATACAGTCTGTGTGGGCCTGACACACACAGGCTTGCAAATGTGATTATATCACTGAAAAAATTTGAATATAATTTTTTTATTTGCAACTTATTTGAGTGAATGACACCCTGTAACGGTATTTGTGGAGGCCTAGCCACTAGCCAGTGGCCACAATACAGTCTGTGTGGGCCTGACACACACTGGCTTGCAAATGTGATTATATCATAGAAAAATTTTAAATATAATTTTTTTTTTCCTGCAAGGTATTTAAATGAGTGACACCCTGTAACGGTATGAGTGGAGGCCTATCCACTAGCCAGTGGCCACAATACAGTCTGTGTGGGCCTGACACACACGGGCTTGCAAATGTGATTATATCACAGAAAAATTTAAAATATAATTTTTTTATCTGCAAGGTATTTGAGTAAGTGACACCCTGTAACGGTATGAGTGGAGGCCTAGCCATGAGTCAGTGGCCACAATACAGTCTGTGTGGGCCTGACACGCACTGGCTTGCAAATGTGATTATATCACAGAAAATGTTTAAATATAATTTTTTTTATCTGCGAGATATTTGAGTGAGTGACACCCGGTAATGGTATTTGTGGAGGCCTAGCCACTAGCCAGTGGCCACAATACAGTCTGTGTGGGCCTGACACACACAGGCTTGCAAATGTGATTATATCACAGAAAATTTTTAAATAGAACTTTTTTTTATCTGCAAAATATTTGAGTGAGTGACACCCTGTAACGGTATAAGTTGAGGCCTAGCCACTAGCCAGTGGCCACAATACAGTTTGTGTGGACGTGACACACACGGGCTTGCAAATGTAATTAGATCACAGAAAAATATAAAATAGAATTTATTTTATCTACGAGGTATTTTCTGTCACACCCTGTATGAATGGTGTGCACACAGTGCTATCTGTGACTGAGCCTGCAGCCTTTCACACACGGGCACCTAGGCAACTGCAATATACAGACAAAAAGTTTATACACACCTTCTCATTCAAAGAGTTTTCTTTATTTTCATGACTATGAAAATTGTAGATTCACACTGAAGACATCAAAACTATGAATTAACACATGTGGAATTATAGACATAACAAAAAAGTGTGAAACAACTGAACATATGTCATATTCTAGGTTCTTCAAAGTTGCCACCCTTTGCTGTGATTACTGCTTTGCACACTCTTGGCATTCTTTTGATGAGCTTCAAGAGGTAGTCATCTGAAATGGTTTTCAATTCCCAGTCAGGTTTAATAAGTGGGATTTCTTGCCTTTTAAATTGGGGTTGGGACCATCAGTCGCGTTGTGGAAAAGTCAGGTGGATACACAGCTGATAGTCCTACTGAATAGACTGTTAGAATTTGTTTTATGGCAAGAAAAAAGCAGCTAAGTAATGAAAAACGAGTGGCCATCATTACTTTAAGAAATGAAGGTCAGTCAGTCTGAAAAAATGAGAAAACTTTCAAAGTGTCCCCAAGTGCAGTCACAAAAACCATCAAGCGCTACAAAGAAACTGGCTCACATGCGGACCGCCCCAGGAAAGGAAGATAAGAGTCACCTCTGCTGCGGAGGATAAGTTCATCCGAGTCACCAGCTTCAGAAATCGCAGATTAACAGCAGCTCAGATTAGAGACCAGGTCAATGCCACACAGAGTTCTAGCAGCAGACACATCTCTAGAACAACTGTTAAGAGGAGACTGTGTGAATCAGGCTTTCATGGTAGAATATCTGCTAGGAAACCACTGCTGAGGACAGGCAACAAGCAGAAGAGACTTGTTTGGGCTAAAAAACACAAGGAATGGACATTAGACTAGTGGAAATCTGTGCTTTGGTCTGATGAGTCCAAATTTGACATCTTTAGTTCCATCCACCGTGTCTTTGTGCGACGCAGAAAAGGTGAACGGATGGACTCTACATGTCTGGTTCCCACCGTGAAGCATGGACGAGGAGGTGTGATGGTGTGGGGGTGCTTTGCTGGTGACACTGTTGGGAATTTATTCAAAATTGAAGGCATACTGAACCAGCATGGCTACCACAGCATCTCGCAGCGGCATGCTATTCTATCTGGCTTGCGTTTAGTTGGACCATAATTTATTTTTCAACAGGACAATGACCACAAACACACCTCCAGGCTGTGTAAGGGCTATTTGACCATGAAGGAGAGTGATGGGGTGCTGCGCCATATGACCTGGCCTCCACAGTCACCGGACCTGAACCCAATTGAGATGGTTTGGGGTGAGCTGGACCGCAGAGTGAAGGCAAAAGGGCCAACAAGTGGTTAGCATCTCTAGGAACTCCTTCAAGACTGTTGGAAGACCATTTCAGGTGACTACCTCTTGAAACTCATCAAGAGAATGCCAAGAGTGTGCAAAGCAGTAATCAAAGCAAAAGGTGGCTACTTTGAGGAACTTAGAATATGACATATTTTCAGCTGTTTCACACTTTTTTGTTATGTATATAATTCCACATGTGTTAATTCATAGTTTTGATGCCTTCAGTGTGAATCTACAATTTTCATAGTCATGAAAATAAAGAAAACTCTTTGAATGAGAAGGTGTGGCCAAACTTTTGGTCTGTACTGTATATATAAAAAAAAAAAGAAAAAAAGAAAAAAAAGCAGACTGATGTACCAGCCCTGAGAAGGGATTTTTGGTGTGCTGTCAGGACTCTGTCCTTACAGCAGATGAGTCTGTGGACACAGAACACTGCCCTAGCTTATGCTTTCCCTATTGAATCAGCGCAGTTTCGAGTTCTCCACCAACATGGCCAGTGGCGATGACGCCGTTATCAGCGTTACAATACCACTTCTATGTCTCCTTGAGAAAATACTTAGGGCGATGATGGAAGAGGAGGTGGCCCAGGAGGAGGAGGAGGAAGAGGGGTCATTTTTAGCACTTTCAGGCCAGTCTCTTAGAAGTGACTCAGAGGGAGGTTTTTTGCAATAGCAGAGGCCAGGTACAAATGTGGCCAGCCAGGGCCCACTACTGGAGGACGAGGAGGACGAGGATGAGGAGGAGGTGGAGGAGGATGAGGATGAAGCATGTTCACAGCGGGGTGGCACCCAACGCAGCTCGGGCCCATCACTGGTACATGGCTGGGGGGAAACGCAGGACGATGACGATACGCCTCCCACAGAGGACAGCTTGTCCTTACCTCTGGGCAGCCTGGCACACATGAGTGACTACATGCTGCAGTGCCTGCGCAACGACAGCAGAGTTGCCCACATTTTAACGTGTGTGGACTACTGGGTTGCCACCCTGCTGGATCCACGGTACAAAGACAATGTGCCCACCTTACTTCCTGCACTGGAGCGTGATAGGAAGATGCGCGAGTACAAGCGCACGCTGGTAGACTCGCTACTGAGAGCATTCCCAAATGTCACAGGAGAACAAGTGGAATCCCAAGGCAAAGGCAGAGGAGGAGCAAGAGGTCGCCAACGCAGCTGTGTCACGGCCAGCTCCTCTGAGGGCAGGGTTAGCATGGCAGAGATGTGGAAAAGTTTTGTCAACACGCCACAGCTAACTGCACCACCAGCTGATACGGAACGTGTTAGCAGGAGGCAACATTTCACTAACATGGTGGAACAGTACGTGTGCACACCCCTCCACATACTGACTGATGGTTCGGCCCCATTCAACTTCTGGGTCTCTAAATTGTCCACGTGGCCAGAGCTAGCCTTTTATGCCTTGGAGGTGCTGGCCTGCCCGGCGGCCAGCGTTTTGTCTGAACGTGTATTCAGCACGGCAGGGGGCGTCATTACAGACAAACGCAGCCGCCTGTCTACAGCCAATGTGGACAAGCTGACGTTCATAAAAATGAACCAGGCATGGATCCCACAGGACCTGTCCATCCCTTGTCCAGATTAGACATTAACTACCTCCCCTTAACCATATATTATTGGACTCCAGGGCACTTCCTCATTCAATCCTATTTTTATTTTCATTTTACCATTATATTGCGGGGCAACCCAAAGTTGAATGAACCTCTCCTCTGTCTGGGTGCCGGGGCCTAAAAATATCTGACAGTGGCCTGTTCCAGTGTTGGGTGACGTGAAGCATGATTCTCTGCTATTACATGAAGCCTGAATCTCTGTTATGGGACCTCTCTCCTCTGTCTGGGTGCCGGGGCCTAAATATATGACAATGGACTGTTCCAGATTTGGCTGACGTGAGGCCTGATTCTCTGCTATGACATGAAGACTGATTCTCTGCTGACATGAAGCCTGAATCTCTGTTATGGGACCTCTCTCCTCTGTCTGGGTGCCTGGGTCTAAATATCTGACAGTGGCCTGTTCCAGTGGTGGGTGACATGAAGCCTGATTCTCTGCTATTGTCACGGAAGGTGTACAGGAAACAAGACAATGCAAAATGAATATATGACTCACTGGATCCAAAACTAAGGAACAAAAGAGACACCCCTGCATAAGACCTGGCACTCTCCCTGACTGCTCAGCCTATGCGAAAATCCCAATGGTGGATGATCGCATATCCACGTACCTCGACTATATACCACCTGAACACCCTACAATAGTGTGGGGACACGACTACCGGCTCCCTACACTAGACACGGAGGGAGTCAGGGTCACCTGGGATCTAGCAAACAGAAAATCACAAATAAATGTACAGCACTTATCTTGTAGAAGACTGGAAAATAGGATCAGCATGCACACACACTCCAGGAAGTTGTATAAGCCGCACACTAATGCATTATGGGAGGAATTTAAAAGGGATGCAATCAGTCCAACTACATGACAGCTGAGAGAGGCTAACGAGATGAGGAACTGAAATTCAAAACAAAGAAAACTCAAGGAGGAGGTTCTGAAAGGCTTCTGTCAGAGCTTCTCAGCTGTCTGGTTGTGACAGCTATGGGACCTCTCTCCAATTTATATTGGTTAATTTTTATTTATTTTATTTTTATTTTTATTCATTTCCCTATCCACATTTGCAGGGGATTTAACTACAGTTTGCTGCCTTTTGCAGCCCTCTAGCCCTTTCCTTGGCTGTTTTACAGCCTTTTTAGTGTCGAAAAGTTCGGGTCCCCATTGACTTCAATGGGGTTCGGGTTCGGGACGAAGTTCGGGTCGGGTTCGGATCCCGAAGTTCGGCCGAACTTCTCGAACCCGAACATCCAGGTGTTCGCTCAACTCTAGTACTATACTACCATCTTTCCTTCATTAAAACTTAAAGAGAACCTGTTACCATGGAATGCAGTACAATCTGCATTTTATAGAGCAGGAGAAGATGAACAGATTGATATATGGGTTTGTCATAAAAGATTGTGTAAAACTTGCAATTAATACATTTAAACCTCTGTGCTTTCTGAACTCAGTTGTACACAGGGGCTAACTTATCAGTGATTGTTAGCATTCTCTTTGTACATACATGAGTATACAGAAATGGCAGTCACTGATATTTATGCATGAATCTTAAAGGGTTTCTCTGGGAATTCATAAAATAAAATGACTGAAAATACTTAAATATAAATATATATTAAATATAAATATATTCTCAAATACCTTTCATTAGATAAAATGGCTTGTTTTGTCTGGGGAGCAATCATCCGGAGAAATAAAATGGCTGCCATCCTATAAGAACGCACAAAGCCTGTCCTAATCCCACAGTAGGACAAGTTACTTCAGAAACTGGTCTGCCTCATCCTACTCTCTGCTCTACTTGTCAGAGATTATGATCCTGAATGTAAATGAGAAGATCTTCAGCTGAACATCTGTAGGAATGGAGTTCATGAGGAGACATGAAGTACAGAGAAGACGGACAGGACTGACTGTGGTAATGACTTATTAGCTGTAATCAATAGAGATGGCCTTGCGTTTCGACCGGCGGTCGTTTTGTGGCGATCTTTGCTCGTTCGCGATTCGCTGAACATGCAAACATGTGGCGATGTTCTCATGCGCCATTTTCTTTTGCATTGCGCCGAACTTTGACCCATGATACATCCATCAGGTGGGACAGGACAGCGAATTGAGACGTTTCAACCCATGGACACACCCCCACCCTATAACAGAACCCGATCTGGCAGCCATTTTACATCTGTGTTTTGCCAGTGTAGGGAGAGGTTTCTTTGTGGAGCAGGGACAGACTGTTAGGGACACCAAACGCTAGGTAATATGGCCACAAAAGTCCTTTTAAGGACTGGTATAGGTGTGCTATCGATAGTTGTGTTATACTGTGGGGTGTGATATACTTATAATATATACAGTGCCTTGCAAAAGTGTTCACCCCCTTGACTTTTTTTGTGTTTTGTTACATTACAGCCTTAAGTTCAATGTTTTGTTAATCTGAATTTTATGTGATGGATCAGAGCACAATAGTCTAAGTTGGTGAAGTGAAATGAGAAGAATATATAAATAAAACTATTGTTTAGAAATAGAAAACAGAAAATTGTCATATGCGTATGTATTAACCCCCTTTGTTAGGAAGCCTAAAAATAGCTCTGGTGCAACCAATTGCCTTCAGAAGTCACATAATTAGTGAAATGATTTTTCACCTGTGTGCAATATAAGTGTCACATGATGATTACATATACACACCTTTTTTTAAAGGCCCCAAAGGCTGCAACACTGTCATGGAACCATGAACCAGACGTACAACAGAGATAGGTGGAATAAGAAGGCTTTATTGAAAATCAAGCCGTAGCTAAAGTCCAAACGGATGGCTAAACCGAAGCAGGGTCTTGCGTAGACGGAGGTCAGGAACCAGGAGGGTAGTCAGACGTAGCCAGGATCAGGAACCAACGGGGTAGTCAGACGAAGCCAGGATCGGGAACCAACGGGGTAGTCAGACGAGGCCAGGATCAGGAACCAGAAGCAGCAGCAGTCTTTGAAGCATGTGCACACAGGAGGACCAAGCAAGGAACTGAAGCCACAGACCTTCTATATATATGAGCTAGGCATCCAGCTCCTCCCAGTGGGAAGGAGGAGCCGCAGGGTGGGAGGCTACAAGAAACCCAGAAACCAAGATGGCCGCCAGCACATGTCAAACGAAGGAGAACAGTGAGAAGGTAAGACCATGACAGTACCTCCCCCTCAAGGGCCCCTCCTCCGCGGAGTAAGGAACGGTTTCAGAGGGAAGCGTGCGTGGAAGGCTCGGAGCAACGCAGGAGCATGGACATCTGTGGAGGGAACCCAGGAACGCTCCTCTGGACCATAACCACGCCAATGGACCAAAAACTGCAACCGACCGCGGACCAGGCGTGAGTCCAGGATATTGCTCACCTCATATTCCTCACGATTGCCCACTTGGACCGGACGGGGCCGAGGAACCGAGGAAGTGAAACGATTACACACCAATGGCTTCAACAGGGAGACATGAAACACGTTGGAGATCCGCATGCCAGGAGGAAGCGCAAGGGCATAGGCTACCGGGTTTACCCTGTGAAGCACTCGGAAGGGACCAACAAAGCGAGGCGCCAGCTTGGGAGTGGGCACTCGAAGGTTGAGGTTGCGGGTGGACAACCATACACGGTCTCCGACCTGGTAGGAAGGAGCGGGCGCTCGTCTGCGATTAGCCTGGAGTCTCTGGCGTTGCGCAGAGACCTCAAGGGACCTCTGGATCTGTACCCAAGAAGTACGTAGGACGGAAAGGTGATCCTCCACAGCCGGAGTATCCTGGGGAGAGAATACCTCCGGTAACACGGCAGGTTGGAACCCATAATTGGCCATGAAGGGAGACGTCCCAGAGGAAGAGTTCACCGCCGTGTTCCTGGCAAACTCAGCCCAAGGCAGGAGGTCAACCCAATTGTCTTGGTGATCGGAGACATAGCAACGAAGGAATTGCTCCAAGGCCTGATTGGATCGTTCTGCGGCCCCATTGGACTGAGGGTGGTAGGCCGAGGAGAAAGAGAGATGAATCCCCAACTGGGAGCAAAAGGCGCGCCAGAACCTGGACACAAACTGACTCCCCCGATCCGACACAATCTCCTTGGGCAAACCGTGCAACCGGAAGACCTCCCTGGCAAAAATCGAGGCCAACTCTTGTGCAGAGGGTAACTTCTTGAGAGGAACACAGTGGCACATTTTGGAAAACCGATCCACAATCATGAGAATGACCGTATGGCCTCGGGATGCAGGAAGGTCCACAATGAAATCCATCCCCAGGTGTGACCATGGACGCTCCCCGGTGGCTATGGGTTGCAAAAGGCCCAACGGAAGGTGCCGAGGGGACTTACTCTGGGCACAAACGGAGCATGCCGCTACATATGCGGCGATGTCGGAACGTAGAGAAGGCCACCAGAACAGACGTGAAACCGCCCAGGACAGCTGATTCTTTCCAGGGTGCCCCGCGGCCTTGGAGTTATGGTAGGTTCGCAACAACCGAGTGCGCAACTCCTCAGGCACAAAACATCTGCCGTTGGGTCTCCCAGAGGGAGCACCAGATTGAGCCGCCAAAATCTGCTCACCCAGAGGAGAGGTCAGGCTGGTGCGAATAGCAGCCAGGATCTGATTCGGGGGTATGACCGTAGTCGGAATCGACTCCTCCCCGGACAGCTCGGAGTACTGCCGTGATAAGGCATCCGCTCTGATGTTCTTGGAGCCGGGTAGGTAGGAGACCACGTAATTAAAACGTGACAAGAACAGAGCCCATCTGGCCTGACGTGGTGTCAATCTCTTGGCCTCAGAGAGGTAGGTCAGATTCTTGTGGTCCGTCAGGATGAGAACCGGAACCACCGAGCCCTCGAGCAAGTGCCTCCATTCTTTAAGGGCCTGCACGATGGCCAATAACTCCCTGTCACCAATCTGATAGTTGCACTCCGCGGAAGACAGTTTCCGGGAGTAAAACCCACAAGGAAGCAGAGGACCCTCTGGTGTTCTACGCTGAGACAGGAGGGCGCCTACTCCCGTCTCAGACGCGTCCACCTCGAGGACAAAAGGCAACCCAGGGTTGGGATGCGACAGAATCGGAGCCGACACAAAGGCGGACTTTAGAGCCTCAAAAGCTCGGATGGCCTCGAGCGACCAGACCTGAGGATTACTGCCCTTCCTGGTCAGATCCGTGAGAGGCTTGGCTAGCATGGAAAAGTCCCTGATGAACTTCCGATAATAATTGGCGAAGCCCAAAAAGCGCTGCAGGGCACGAAGCCCACTGGGCTGGGGCCACTGTAAGACAGCCGAAACCTTCTCAGGATCCATGGAGAACCCCTCAGCGGAAATGATGTAACCTAAGAAGGTTACCTGGGATCGGTGAAATTCGCATTTCTCAAGCTTACCGAACAGCTTGTTCTCTCGTAAGCGTTGCAACACTCGTCTGACATCCAGAATGTGGGCCTCCATGGATGCAGAATATACCAAGATGTCATCCAAATAGACCACCACACACTGCTGCAACAGGTCACGGAAAACATCGTTGATGAATTCCTGGAAGACTGCGGGCGCATTGCACAACCCAAAGGGCATAACCAAGGATTCATAATGACCGGTCCTGGTGTTAAACGCGGTCTTCCACTCATCGCCCGCCTTGATCCTTACCAGGTTATATGCCGCCCTCAGGTCGAGTTTGGTAAAGACCGTGGCCCCTTTGAGGCGATCGAACAGCTCGGAAATCAAGGGTATCGGGTAAGCGTTCTTGATCGTGATGCGATTGAGACCCCTGTAGTCGATGCAAGGCCTCAACTCACCGCCCTTCTTTTTCACAAAGAAAAATCCAGCCCCTGCCGGGGACGAGGATTTGCGAATGTGTCCGCGTGAAAGCGCCTCCCTCACGTACTCCTCCATGGCCTCATTCTCCGCTACCGACAGTGGATAGACTTTGCCACGAGGAGGAACGGCACCAGATTGTAACTCTATGGCACAATCGTATGGGCGGTGCGGAGGTAGGGCAACCGCAGCGCACCTTATCGAATACATCCCGGTACTCCTCGTATTCAGGAGGCAACAGAGAGTCCGAGGAAGTACACAGCAACTTGACAGGCCCATGGATGCAACTAGCCCCACACTGCGGTGACCACGAGAGGATCTCGGCCGATCTCCAATCGAAAGTCGGATTATGCTTCTGGAGCCAGGGGTACCCCAAGACCACCGAGTAGTGTGGAGACGAAATAACCTGGAGACAGACCGACTCTCTGTGAACGGCACCAATGGCCATCCCCACTGGAAGGGTCTCCTGAGTCACGTGTGGCGGCAGAAGGGGTCTGCCGTCTATCGCCTCAAGAGCCAGTGGGGAACCTCGAGGCTGCAGAGGAATGGAATTGGCGGCGGCGAACACACTATCAATGAACAAGCCACCAGCACCAGAGTCCACCAACGCCTGGGTCGTCACCGAGCCCCCGACCCAGGAGAGGACAACAGTAATCAGTGGTTTGTCAACACGGGAAACCGGGGACGAGGAGACTCCACCCAAGATCTGCCCCCGACAGGATCTCAGGTGCGAGCGTTTCCCGGACGGTTCGGGCATGCCAACCGAAAATGCCCACCGAGACCACAGTACATGCATCGGCCCTCGCGTCTCCGGAGTACCCTCTCCCCCTCGGACAGGCGAGCAACCCCCAGCTGCATGGGTTGACCCCCAGACCAGTCATCCCCAGGAGGCGTGGGAGGAGAGGGAGGCACGGGTGGGACAGCAAACGTAGGCGCCAATCTGTTAGAAGGCCTCCGCAGGCTCTCCTTAAAGGAAGGTCTCTCCCTGAGTCTGGTGTCAATCAAAATCAGGAAAGAAATAAGGGACTCGAGCTCCACTGGTAGGTCCTTGGCTGCAGTCTCATCCTTCAAGGCATCCGAGAGACCATGAGAGAAAGCAGCGACCAGAGCCTCATTATTCCAGCCCACCTCTGCTGCCAGGGTACGAAACTCAATGGCGTATTCAGCTACGGATCGTGAACCCTGTCTGATGGACATAAGGAGCTTCGCAGCAGAGGCAGCACGAGCCGGCACATCGAATACCTTCCGAAGAGAAGCAACAAAACCGGAAAACTCGGCAACCACCGGATTGTTGTTCTCCCATAAAGGGCTGGCCCAGGCCAAGGCCTTGTCCGAGAGCAGCGAGATCAAGAAGCCCACCTTTGATCTCTCAGTAGGAAAGGCATGTGGCAGCAACTCGAAATAAATGGCCACCTGGTTAAGGAAACCTCGGCACTGAGTTGGCTCTCCCCCAAAGCGCTGTGGAAGGGGGGCAGAACCGGTCATACCCCGAAACACCGCAGGTGCAGCAACAGGTGTCGGGGTAGACTCTGGCGCAACAACCGGAGCGGCAGTAGGAGCGGGCCCAGGAGCGACAACCGACCCATCGGCAACGGAAGCTAAATGAGCCGTGCGTTCAAGCAGGGTTTGTAACGCCACAGCGAACCGACCCAACAGGTGATCCTGCTGATCAAGTCTGGCAACCAGCGTAGGTAGCGAGGATGGCCCTGTACCGTCAGAATTCATGGCTTGGTCCTAATGTCATGGAACCATGAACCAGACGTACAACAGAGATAGGTGGAATAAGAAGGCTTTATTGAAAATCAAGCCGTAGCTAAAGTCCAAACGGATGGCTAAACCGTAGCAGGGTCTTGCGTAGACGGAGGTCAGGAACCAGGAGGGTAGTCAGACGTAGCCAGGATCAGGAACCAACGGGGTAGTCAGACGAAGCCAGGATCGGGAACCAACGGGGTAGTCAGACGAGGCCAGGATCAGGAACCAGAAGCAGCAGCAGTCTTTGAAGCATGTGCACACAGGAGGACCAAGCAAGGAACTGAAGCCACAGACCTTCTATATATATGAGCTAGGCATCCAGCTCCTCCCAGTGGGAAGGAGGAGCCGCAGGGTGGGAGGCTACAAGAAACCCAGAAACCAAGATGGCCGCCAGCACATGTCAAACGAAGGAGAACAGTGAGAAGGTAAGACCATGACAAACACCTAAGCAAGAGGCATCACTAACAAAACACTGCCATGAAGACCAAGGAACTCTCCAAACAAGTAAGGAACAATGTTGCAAGTCAGGGTTAGGTTATAAAAAAAATATAAAAATCTTTGATAATCCCCAGGACCACCATCAAATCTATAATAACCAAATGGGAACAAAATGGCACAACAGCAAAGCTGCCAAGAGACGGCCGCCCACCAAAACTCACGGATCGGGCATGGAGGGCATTAATCAAAGAGGCAGCACAGAGACCTATTATAACCCTGGAGGAGCTGCAGAGTTCCACAGCTGAGACTGGAGTATCTGTACATAGGATGACAATAAGCCGTACGCTCCATAGAGTTGGGCTTTATGGCAGAGTGGCCAGAAGAAAGCCATTACTTCCAGCAAAAAACAAAAAGGCACGTTGTGAGTTTGCAAAAAGGCATGTGGGAGACTCCCAAGATGTATGGAGGAAGGTGCCCTGGTCTGATGAGACTAAAATTGAACTTTTCGGCCATCAAAGAAAATTCTATGTCTGGCGCAAACCCAACACATCACATCACTCAAAGAACACCATCCCCACAGTGAGACATGGGGGTGGCAGCATAATGCTGTGGGGACGTTTTTCAGCAGCTGGGACTGGGAAACTGCTGAGAGTTGAGGGAAAGATGGATGGTGCTAAATACAGGGATATTCTTGAGCAAAACCTGTACCACTCTGTGAAAGATCTGAGGTTAGGACGGAGGTTCACCTTCCAGCAGGACAATGACCCCTAAAGCAACACTTGAGTGGTTTAAAGGGAAACATGTAAATGTGTTGGAATATACCTGCTTCCACAAAATACTGATTTTGGGTTTCTTTATACCTGCTTCCACAAAATATTGATTGAGGGCTGTAATACATCTGCTTCCACAAAATACTGATTAGGGGGTTTGATATAAATGCTTAAAAAAATACTGATTGAGGGGTGCGATATATCTGCTTCCACAAAATACTGATTAAGGGTTTTGATATACCTTCTTCCACAAAATACTGATTGAGGGGTGCGATATATCTGCTTCCACAAAATACTGATTGAGGATGCGATATACCTGCTTCCACAAAATATTGATTAAGGGGTTTGATATACCTGCTTCCAAAAAATACTGATTAAGGGGTGCGATAAACCTGCTTCCACAAAATACTGACTAAGGGATTTGATATACCTGCTTCCACAAAATACTGATTGAGGGGTGCAATATACCAGCTTCTTCAAAATACGTATAAAGGGGTTCTATATAACTGTTTCCAGAAAATACTGATTGAGGGGTGTGATAATCCTGCTTCTACAAAATACTGATTAAGGGGTTTGATATACCTGCTTCCACAAAATACAGATTGAGGAGTGCAATATACCTGCTTCCACCAAATATTGATTCAGGTGCCCTATATACCTGTTTCCACAAAATTCTGATTGAGAGGTGCGATATACCTGCTTCTACAAAATACTGATTAAGGGGTTTGATATACCTGCTTCCATAAAATACTGAATGAGGGGTGCGATATACCTGCTTCTAAAAAAAACAATTAAGGGGTTCTATATACCTGTTTCCACAAAATATTGATTAAGGGGTGCAATATACCTGCTTCTACAAATTGCAGATTAAGGGGTTCTATATAACTGTTTCCACAAAATACTGATAAAGGGGTTTGATATATCTGCTTCCACAAAATACTGATTGAGGGGTGCGATATACCTACTATCACTAAATATTGATTCAGGTGTTTTATATACCTGTTTCCACAAAATATTGATTAAGGGGTGCAATATACCTGCTTCTACAAATTGCGAATTAAGGGGTTCTATATACCTGTTTCCAGAAAATACTGATTGAGGGGTGCGATAATCCTGCTTCTTCAAAATACTGATTGAGGTGTTTGATATACCTGCTCCCACAAAATACAGATTGAGGAGTGCAAAACATCTGCTTCGACCAAATATTGATTCAGGTGTCCAATATACCTGTTTCCACAAAATACTGATTAAGGGGTGCAATATACCTGCTTCTGCAAAATACTGATTAAGAGGTTTGATATACCTGCTTCCACAAAATAATGATTGATGGGTGCAATATACCTGTCTCCACAAAATACTGATTGAGGGGTGCGATGTACCTGCTTCCACAAATTACTGATTGAGGGGTGCGATATATCTGCTTCTACAAAATACTGATTAAGGGGTTCTTTATACCTGCTTTTACAAAATATTGATTGAGGGTTGCGATATACCTTATTCCACAAAATACTGATTAAGGGGTTTGATATACTTGCTTCTACAAAATACTGATTGAGGGGTGCAATATACCTGCTTCCACCAAATATTAATTCAGGTGTTTTATATACCTGTTTCTACAATATACTGATTGAGAGGTGTAATATATCTGCTTCTGCAACATACTGATTAAGGGGTTTGATATACCTGCTTCTTCAAAATACAGATTGAGGGTGTGATATACCTGCTTCCACAAAATACTGATTAAGGGGTTTGATATACCTGCTTCCACACAATACTGATTGAGGGGTTCTTTATACCTGCTTCCACAAAATATTTATTGAGAGGTGTGATATACCTGCTTCCACAAAATACTAATTAAGGGGTTTGATATACCTGTTTCTACAAAATACTGATCGAGGGGTGCGATATACCTGCTTCCACAAAATACTGATTAACAGGTTTGATATATCTGCTTCCACAAAAATAAGGCAACAATTCACTTAATAAAATAGATGCAAGCATTATATATGGACAAAGTCCTCACTCCTATGTGATAAAATCTGAGACACTTAGCCAATGTATTTTGATCAAAACACATCTGTGCCCACCTACCAAGCGCCAAGGTGGTCTCAGGTCAGACAGGTCCTACTCTAAACCTATCTAAGCCATTGGGCTTCTATGTTCAGGAGAGCAGACCCCGCATATATGTTGTGCTGCTACTAGTCACCTCCATGTGCATCTAGCAACCAATGGGAGGAGGAGCAAGCACAACTTTATGTACCACCTAATTAGATAGGAAGGGAAAAAGTGCAAAGGAATGCTACAAAATAAAATAGGACCGCATTCACACAATATGTGCGGGGTCTGCGCTCCTGAACATAGAAGCCGAATGGCTTAGGTAGGTTTTAGCGTAGGTCCTGCCTGACCCTAGACCACCTTGGCGCTTGGTAGGCGGGCACAGATGTGTTTTGATCAAAATATATTGGCTAAGTGTCTCAGATTTTATCACATTAGAATGAGGACTTTGTCTTTATATAATGCTTGCATTTATTTTATTAAGTGCATTATTACCTTATTTCTGTGATATTTTTCTTTTTCATGAATGTGGCCAGGGACATCCACACATTTATTTATCATACCGTGCAAGATGTTTTTATCAAAGTTTTTTATTAGATTTGTTTTGCTTATGTGCGATATACCTGCTTCCACCAAATATTGATTGAGGCCTGGGATACACCTGCTTTCACAAAAAACTGATTGAGGGGTGTGATGTACCTGCTTCAACCAAATATTGATTGAGGCCTGCAATACACTGGCTTCCACAAAATACAGTTTGAGGGGTGCAATATACCTGCTTTTACAAAATATGAATTCAGGTGTTCTATATACCTGCTTCCACAAAATACTAATTGAGGGGTGCGATATACTTGATTCCACAAAATACTGGTTGAAGGATTTGATATACCTGCTTCCACAAAGTACTGATTGAGGGGTGCAATATACCTGCTTTCACCAAATATTGAGTCAGGTGTTTTATATACCTGTATCTACAAAATACTGATTGAGGGGTACAATATACCTGCTTCTACAAAATACTGATTAAGGGGTTCTATATACCTGCTTCCACAAAAGTCTGATCGAGGTGTGCGATATACCGGCTTCCACCACATACTGATTGAGGCCTGCGATGACGCCTGATAACCCTCTTGCCCAACAGCTGACCGCTAGCTTGTCGGAACTGCTAGCCCACCAACTACTGCCATATAAACTGGTGGACACGGAGGCCCTATAAAATTTGTGGCCACTGGCAAACTGCAAGGGAAGGTCCCCGGAAGGAAATATTTCTCCCAGAAGGTCACCCCAGAGCTATATGGCCATGTTTTGCGGCAATTGAATATACAGTTGCAAGAAAAAGTATGTGAACCCTTTGGAATGATATGGATTTCTGCACAAATTGGTCATAAAATATGATCTGATCTTCATCTAAGTCACAACAATAGACAATCACAGTCTGCTTAAACTAATAACACACAAAGAATTAAATAAAACCAAAAAGTTCAATTCTGCAGGGTGTGGTGAGGGCGGGATGACGTGAGGGAGCGCGTCTCGATCCTCCCCAGTGCTGGTCTCTCCCCTCCAGGTTAATGCTGACCAGCTGAAGCCAAACAGCTGATGCCAAGACTCGTGCTCTGAGACGCTGAATCTTACCTGGTCTGGCCGCTGATCGCTTCTCCTGTTGCTGCCGTGTGCTGCTGCTGCTTCTCTCGTCCTGCTCTGGGTGTTCTGTCCCTCGGCCGTGCTTCCTTGCCTCCTCGCCTGCCCCGCTCCTCTGCCTGCTGTCTGCCGTTCGGCGCTTCTTGTCTGCCGTCCTCGCTGTGGCTGCTCTGCTTGGGCCCTTGACTGGCTCTGATTGATGGGCTCTGCTGGTGCTGCCCTGCCTGCCGTCTTCCTCTCCCTGTGGCCGAACTGCCTTGCTCGCCTGGTTTCACCCTGCTGCTTTCTGCGGATGCTGGACTGTCACTCTGCCGGATATCTTGCTGCCGTTATACCTTATATCGCCGTCGCCCCTCTCCTCCGTTAGCCACAGCGTGCTCCGGGACTAAGGCTCTGGACATCACACTCTGGTCACGTGAGAAATAAGTATTCAATTTTATTCAGTCTACACTTGCAGTACTGTTGATTTATATGCTATTGGTGAGGAGAGGGGTTAGTAGTGTACATGGCAGCAAAGAGGGTGTAGTTTATTGCCGAAACTTTGCGTTACGCAAAAAAAAAAAAAAAGGCAGCCGGCGTGAAAAGAATCAAAAGAAATATAAAGGAGAGTACAAAGTAAAAGAAAAGACAGAGGCGAGGATATAGAGGAGGCAGGGGGGGCAAAGAAAAAAAAAAAAAAAACAACCAGGGGAAAAAGCTGTGGCAAATCAAAGGAGGAAGGAAGGAGAGGAAAAAAAATAAAAAATAAAATAAAAGGCAACAGGAAAAAAAAAGGGGAAATCTTGGGAGAATGGCCCCAAAACGATGCTCAGTTGATTCCACTGCAATTAAGCCTGGGGCAAAGACCCCAGAGAACAAAATCGACAAGTTTTTGAAGTCGCCCTTTCTAAATGATAAAAATCCTGCTAAAACCAAACTCCCTGCTAAGACGAAAAAATCCGCTAAAACCTCCCAAAACGATGAACTCTCCCAGGATGGTCTAGAGGACGCGGATCAGGAGGTAGGCGAGGAAAGCCTCTCTGCACAAATGCGAACTGAATACGACCCAGCTGTCTTGGACAGAATCCTAAGTGCTGTGGAAAATAATGGCACTTTAGTGCAAGGAATGTCCACTCAATTGGGGTCAGTGCAGAGCGATATCTCATTAATAAGAGAAGATCTAGTAAAGATTCGGGATCGAGTCCATAGCATGGAAAAATCCGCTGACTCTCTGCAAACTGACATGGGCATATTAAAATCTAAAACTTTGCTTCTTGCTTCAGAAAATCAAGCACTTGAAAACAAGATAGAGGACTTAGAAAATAGATCAAGGCGCAACAACGTTCGTATAATCGGTTTCCCAGAAGGAGTTGAAGGCCGTCATCTAGAGGAACAACTTAAAGATGTGCTTATGAATAGCTTTGGCAGTGATAACTTTTCCTCTATGTTTCAAATAGAAAGAGCCCACCGAATTCCGGGAGGGAAACCCATCCCAGGGAGACCCCCGCGTGCAGTCTTAATTAAATTATTACTGTCCGCGGATAGAGATAGTATCTTGAGGAGAGCAAGAGAATGTACACCTATTGAATATCAGGGTACAAAACTGCTCTTCTTTCCTGATTTTGCGCGGCAGACTCAGGAAAGAAGAAGAAATTTTATAGAGATAAAGAAACGCTTGGCGGCTAAGGAGATTAAATACTCCTTACAATACCCAGCGAAATTAAGAGTAATTCATAATGGGTCTTCCCTTTTTTTTTGAGTCACCACAACAGGCATAAGACAGGATGGATCAAATGGGCATCTGAAATTGTGCTTCACTATGATTGGAGGGATAGGAGGGGTGGCCAGGCTGGGGGAGAACGGCCGGAGGTTAGAGGTTCGCTGACTAGTTCGGGCGGATCAAGAGTGGGGGGGGACCCACCTTGCAGGAGTGTTTTTTTTTTTTTTTTTCCTTTTTTTTCTTTTGTGAGAGATGTCCACTAGAATTGTAGCTTGGAACGTCAGAGGACTTGGGGAAAGAGTTAAAAGGCAAGCGATTATGGACGCATTAAAAAGATATCTTCCAGCAATTATCTGCATAGTAGAAACTCACCTAACTAGGGAAACCTTGTCCCGCCTGACAACGGGATGGCAGTCCCAATCGTATCATTCTACCTTTAGTGGCTCCTCCAGGGGTATTTCGGTTCTTATTCATAACTCTATAGATTTCACCCTTATAAAAATCTCATATAGATGCCCAGGGCAGATTTATTTTCTTGCATGGCAAGCTTAATGGTGATAGTTATATCCTAGCCTTTTTCTATATACCTCCGCCATTTTCAATGTACCCACTGCTTCAGTTAATGCTCTTTTCTGAAAAGAGACCAGAATGCCGCTTAATCCTGATAGGGGATTTTAATGCGGTCATTGATCCTAATAAAGACAGATTCTCACTTGATGTGGAAAAGGGGAGGTATCCTTGTAACTCCCTGCTGCCTCAATTCTGCTCTGAGGTGGGAGTGGTGGATATATGGGAACATCTTGGTGGAGGAAAGAGAGTATACTCCTGTGTCAGTAGGGGGGGCAGAGCAATGTCTAGGATCGATCTAGCATTTACTAATGAGAGCAATCTGAGTAATATCTGTAAGATGCGATACGGAGTAAGAACAGTTTCGGACCATTCACCCCTACTGGTTGAGGTTCGCAGCGGGAAGAATAAGGATACTAGGGGGCTAGGATTTAAGCTAAATCCATACTGGCTCACTATTCTGGACAATCTGCAGACGATTAAACTACTAATATCCTCCTTTTGGGAGGTTAACCTTCCCTCTGCTAATATCAACATAGTATGGGATGCCTTGAAAGCATATTTGAGGGGGGTCTTTATAAGTGAGATTGCCGCAGTAAAGAGAACATTTAGGAAGAAAGAGGAGGAACTGGGTAAGATCGCTGCACTCACAGCTGAGCGATACGCTAGCCATCCCACTGAGCACAATAGGCAAGAGATGCAGAAGGCTAGCTGCTCCTTGGAGAAATATGTAACAGAGAAAGCAAATCACAGGGTATTCTTCAAGGGGCTCAATTATTTTATCGAGTCTGGACGTCCGGGCAAGCTTCTAGCTAGAATAATTTCGCAACAAGATAAGAAAAAACAATCTATCATCTCAATTCGTAATGTAGAGGGCGAAACCATAACAGACCCAGAGGGAATTGGGAATATTTTTCTACAATATTTTGCTCAGATATAGATCTTCCCCTGGACTGTCGTCTGAACTGGTGATGCGGTTCCTGGAGAAAATTCCACTTTCTACGTTAAATGAAACTCAAAAAGAATATCTGGAGGAGGAGCTCTCTCTTGCTGAGTTGCAGGAGGCCCTTGGGTCCGTCTCGGGGAACTCATCGCCAGGAACAGACGGCCTTCCATATGAGGTCTATCGCAAGCATAGTGAGGTGATCCTCCCCCAGCTGCTGGAGGTTTTTTCCCAAGCAGCACAGGGAGGGAGATTACCACACTCTATGATGGAGGCCCTTATTGTTCTAATTCTAAAAAAGGATAAAGATCCGGCCGAATTGAGCTCCTATAGACCAATCTCCCTATTAAACACAGACGCTAAGTTACTATCAAAAGTCCTTGCTAGGAGGCTCTCGCGGGTTATCCCTACGATTATTCATCCGGATCAAAACGGCTTTATGCCAAACAGGGGCACCCATCACAATTTGCATAGGCTATTTATGAATATTCAATCCCCGGGGCGCGGCGCCCGCTCCATCCTGTCGTTGGATGCTACTAAAGCCTTCGACAGGGTGGAGTGGATTTTTCTTTGGGAGGTAATGAAAAAAATGGGCTTCGGCCCAAAATTTATGGCAATGGTCCAGCTACTCTATAACTCCCCAGTCGCCAGGATTAGGATCAATGATTTGATGACAGAGAGCTTTATTCTGGGAAGAGGCACCCGCCAAGGCTGTCCCCTTTCTCCCCTTTTATTTAATATTTATATCGAACCCTTAGCGGCCATGATACGACATGATCCGGAGGTGGCCGGTTTTGGCATAATGGGGAAGCATGACCGTGTGTCCCTCTACGCAGATGACATTCTGGTTTTTATTCATCAAACAAATACCACCCTCCCTCGCATAATGGATCTGGTCGGTCACTTTTCCGACATATCCGGACTTGAGATCAATTGGGAGAAGACCGTACTTCTCCCGATAGACGAGCTGCGAGGCGAATTAAATAATCAGATAACGATCTCTGATTCAATAAAGTACCTGGGGATAATAATTTCCGCCAAACCTCAGGAATATCTACAGCTTAACCTGTTCCCCTTGCTGATGAAGTTGAGAGCAAAAATTAAGATATGGCAGAAAATTCTGCAAGCAAGAGCGGATAGAATTTCATTAATAAAAATGGTAGTGCTGCCCCAGGTTCTTTATGTCCTGCACAACTCGCCTATATGGATTACAGACAAGCATTTCAGATTGATAGAGCGGATGCTTAATGACTTACTATGGGGGAGGAAGTGTGTGAGACTGAAGGCACTTTATTTCTCCATGCCTTATAGGCGGGGAGGTCTTAATCTCCCATATTTTAGGGGTTATTTTGTGGCCTCCCAACTTTGCCTTTTTAGTGACTGGGAAAATAGTCCTTTCTGCAGTAAAGTGGTGAAGGAGGCAGGTTTTTCTGATTTCTTCACTGTACTGGAATCCGATTACCTATTAAATATACTGAGCGGGTACAAACTTTTCTGCAGAATGGCTATAAAGACCTGGTCGGTTATAAGGGCTTGGTGCGCAGTTAAGGCATTGCTTATCTGCACCCCATTATGGCACAATCCGAAACTTCTTAATCTAAACGATTTAAGTTGCAGTCAGTACTGGAGGACTAAAAATGTGCAGTACTTACATCAAGTAGTCAGCGGTGGACAAATTCTGCCCCTTATGGAACTAAGGGCAAAATTAGGTGAGGTGGCCTGGTTCGCATATTTTCAATTGAGGTCAGCACTCTTTAGCACTTTGAACAGTCACCTTTTTATTATAGACACTCCTTTATTTTTACAGGATTTAATTTGTAAGAAAACTGCCACGAGAATTAAACTATCTTACTGTTATAGACACTTAATGGATAATTTTTTTCGGGATGTTCTTTCTCCAGGACAGAGAGCCTGGTCTTCTCTTCTTTCAGAGGAGGGTCCCCCAAACTGGGAGAATATAGGGGAAAGCTTAAAATTGGTTTCACACAATTCTAATCACATTGTTGTTCAATTTAATATTCTGCACAAAATTTATGCGACACCTATATGGCTATACAGAAGAGGACTCCGGACCTCCTCTAACTGCCCCCGCTGCGGCAATCCCGGGGCAGATCATCTACATCTGTTCTGGGACTGCCCAATGGTGAGGAGGTACTGGAGCCTGGTCCAAAAAAATCTGACGCGTAAACTTAAAAATCAACCCATAAAAAGTCACTTGTTGATCAAGGTGATGTTCTTGGCGAGGCTTCTGATTTCTAGATCCTGGTTTTGCTCTTCTGCCCCAGATTGTAAGAACTGGCTGGGATTGGTGGAGAAAGTGAAAAGCTATGAGAGGATCCTGTACAAACAAAGAGGATCCTACTCAAAGTGGAATAGTCTATGGAAAGATTGGGACACGACTAATTAATTAGGATCCCCTTTTTTTTTTTTTTTTCTTCCTGCAGGGTGGGGGGGGGGGCGGGTTGGTGGGAAGAGACGGGGAAAATGCTATCTGTCCGGCTTTTCAGCATTTATTCTATAGGTGTAGAATGTGAAGGTTTAAATGTCGACACTATTATGTATATTCGTATGAAATTATTTTCAACCATGTTCACAGATTAGAATTGGCGGACTCATGGATTTTATAATGTCAATTATGTAATATGTATTTAAGTTTTTGTATCACAATAAATAAAATTTAATTAAAAAAAATAATAATTAAATAAACCATCTTTGTAAAAATTAAAAAATAACTAAAATCCTAATCAAAACTTAAAATTGAATATAATATAGTGCTAATATAATAAAAACTATAAATCTATGTCAATAGTATATGTAATATTTAATATAAAAATTGGGTATATAATGACAATTAAATACATTTTTTTAAATAAAATCACGTATATATATATATATATATATATATATATATAATAAAAAATATCATAAATATAATAGAAAATAATAATAGTAATATGTAAAAATAATGTAAAACATAAAATAATATAACAAAAAACACACAAAAAAAAGAATAAAAAAAGAATAAAATATAAAAAAATTAAATTAAAACTATAATTAAAAGTATGACTAAGATGAAGGAGAATTCACTCAATAGGGTTTATGTATATATATTTGTCAGACAATAAAGGGACATTGATTAGTAAATTCTCAATTATTGCATTTTTAGCTTTTTATGCAGCATTAGACTGAGCATGTGAATAGATGGTGCCTTATTATGGGGTTATTCTTCCAATTATGGAGCCCTCTATATACTGAATAGTCAAGGTTAATAATAGCGCTATGGTCCACTGCTGCATATTTATGCATAAATATATTCAATGTAGGCTAGACTTAGTAACGTCATTCTTTCTTCCTTGTCTTCTACATACTTCCTCTTTTCCTCTATGTTTATACCCTGTTGCTATGTCGCTTTGTCCACGGGGCCTCTTCTCTGTATGCGCTGGTGCCGATTCTAATAACTCCAGAGGACTTCCGGTATTTGGCACGCAGAGTGTGCCTTGTGAGCATGCGCGTCCTGTTGTTTCCGGGAATTGGAACGCAGGACGCGCCGGCTCGGCGGCGCACATAGGAGCGCATCACTTTTGGCCACTACACAGGCTGTCGCCGGTGGATAAGGGCCGGCGTCTGTTCGCAGTACACATGGGATGCATCGAGTAGCCCCCTCCCTCCTCCCTCTTTCCTTCCTTCTGTTCATTGACCACCTGCATGGAGGGTGGCTGTCTCCACGCCCCCCCCCCCACCCTTCTTCCTTCTGCTGCCTCAACACAGGTGATGTTTGAACATTATCAGTAACTATAAACGCAGGGAGAAGAGAGGCACGGCGGCACTGCCTCCACTTTTGTAGCTTAAGGTATCCGAGTCAGCGTGCTTGCGGTGTGAGAATATCCAATCGGTGGTGCTCTGCAGAAGTAGCCAACAAGCAGGAATGCACGAGAGGGAGAGAAGAGAGCAACAAAGTTGCGGCACTCACCAGGATACAAAAGCTGTTCTTTATTGAAGCTTCCTTAGAAGTGGATACATCGGGGGTCCAGGGGCGGACACAGTGTTGCAGCGGCGACGGCCGTTTCGCGCGTAAGATCGCGCTTCCTTAGGCCGCTCAATACGTCATGGCGCAAAGGCGTCCTTTTATAGGGGCGGGCAGAGGACGGCCGACGCCGTCACCCACAGCTGCGCGCTCCTGGATACAAATGACATATTAAAAACATGCGTACAGCGATAATGAAGTACAAATATAATCAGCTAAAGGTACAAATATTAAAACATACAATAGTTCATATTATGCATGATCATGGATAAACGGCATGGACATTATTAGAGGATAATATGTATAATATTCTATGGATGGCAAGTTGATACATAATAATGGGACTACAGCTGGTTTTTGAGTACATATAGGCACGTTTTATTAAATCAAAAACAGTTAGCCTGCCTGAATCGTGACAAGATGTAAATAAATAAACCGTGACTCATGGACACATGTCCTGTTTCGTGCAGCGCTTAAAATTGCGCTAAGCAAGCATCAATCACAGGAAGACGGACATGTCATTCCTGTCATTCATGCCTGCCGGGCCCATGGCGCCTGTCTGCATGATCCACCTTGCCTCCCTCTGCAGGAGTAGGCGATGCCGGTCACCCCCGCGAGCGATGGGACCGACATGCTTGTTTCCGGGAATTGGAACGCAGGACGCGCCGGCTCGGCGGCGCACATAGGAGCACATCACTTTTGGCCACTACACAGGCTGTCGCCGGTGGATAAGGGCCGGCGTCTGTTCGCAGTACACATGGGATGCATCGAGTAGCCCCCTCCCTCCTCCCTCTTTCCTTCCTTCTGTTCATTGACCACCTGCATGGAGGGTGGCTGTCTCCACGCCCCCCCCTCCCCACCCTTCTTCCTTCTGCCGCCTCAACACAGGTGATGTTTGAACATTATCAGTAACTATTATGTGTGTATATAAGGACCTATTGTGGTACTCAGAAACAGGCACCCCTGAGGAAGCCAGCAGAGCCTGGCGATACGCTTTGGGCTTATTTCCTGACCACCACGCATACCTCTACCATGTCATCTTTAATGATAAGTATTACAGCTTTCCACTAATTTCATTGTTGATGGATTACATGCATTTTACTTTTCTGCTCATTTTTATGTGTGGGGGTTTGCTCATGGTGTTGTGGTGAGTCAGGCAGGGCATGTTACATGATTTGTTCACATGGCCCAGATTCATTGTATACAATGTTTTTATTTCAATTCCTGTTGTGTCTGTTGTCCTTAATAAATTTGATACTTTTATAGATGTGCGGCTATTATCTCGGTATTCTTTCGTCTCTTAAATTACATAGTGTGTTTTATACCGTGTGCCGGCACTCTTACTTTAATTTTGATGTGCCCCCGTTTCTTTGGATTAAACACACAAAGAATTAAATGTTACCAAGTTTTTATTGAACACACCATGTAAACATTCACAGTGCAGGTGGAAAAAGTATGTGAAACCTTGGATTTAATAACTGGTTTAACCTCCTTTGGCAGCAATAACTTCAACCAAATGTTTCCTGTAGTTGCAGATCAGACGTGCACAACGGTCAGGAGTAATTCTTGACCATTCCTCTTTACAGAACTGTTTCAGTTCAGCAATATTCTTGGGATGTCTGGTGTGAATCGCTTTCTTGAGGTCATGCCACAGCATCTCAATCAGGTTGAGGTCAGGACTCTGACTGGGCCACTCCAGAAGGCGTATTTTCTTCTGTTTAAGCCATTCTGTTGTTGATTTACTTCTATGCTTTGGGTCGTTGTCCTGTTGCAACACCCATCTTCTGTTGAGCTTCATCTGGTGGGCAGATGGCCTTAAGTTCACCTGCAAAATGTCTTGATAAACTTGGGAATTCATTCTTCCTTCTATGATAGCAATCTGTCCAGGCCCTGGGGCAGCAAAGCAGCCCCAAACCACGATGCCCCCACCACCATACTTCACAGTTGGGATGAGGTTTTGATGTTGGTGTGCTGTGCCTCTTTTTCTCAACACATAGTGTTGTGTGTTTCTTCCAAACAACTCAACTTTGGTTTCATCTGTCCACAGAAAATTTTGCCAGTACTGCTGTGGAACATCCAGGTGCTCTTGTGCAAACTGTAAACGTGCAGCAATGTTTCTTTTGGACAGCAGTGGCTTCCTCTGTGGTATCCTCCCATGAAATCCATTCTTGTTTATTGTTTTACATATCGTAGATTCGCTAACAGGGATGTTAGCATATGCCAGAGACTTTTGTAAGTCTTTAGCTGACACTCAGATTCTTCTTCACCTCATTGAGCAGTCTGCGCTGTGCTCTTAGAGTCATCTTTACAGGATAGCCACTCCTAGGGAGTGTAGTAGCAGTGCTGAACTTTCCCCATTTATAGACAATTTGTCTTACTGTGGACTGATGAACAGCAAGGCTTTTGGATATACTTTTATAACCATTTCCAGCTTTATGCAAGTCAACAATTCTTAAGCGTAGGTCTTCTGAGAGCTCTTTTGTGCGAGGCAACATTCACATCAGGCAATGCTCCTTGTGAAAAGCAAACCCAGAACTGGTGTGTGTTTTTATAGGGCAGGGCAGCTTTAAGCAACAACTCCAATCTCATCTCATTGATTGGACTCCAGTTGTCTGACACCTCACTCCAATTAGCTCTTGGAGAGGTCATTAGTCTAGGGATTCACATACTTTTTCCACCTACACTGTGAATGTTTACATGGTGTGTTCAATAAAAACATGGTAACATTAAATTCTTTGTGTGTTATTAGTTTAAGCAGACTGTGATTGTCTATTGTTGTGACTTAGATGAAGATGAGATCACATTTTATGACCAATTTGTGCAGAAATCCATATCATTCCAAAGGGTTCACATACTTTTTCTTGCAACTGTAAATCTCAGGCACACAGTGTCGGTGCCAAGATAAATCTGACCACAGACACGTGGTCTAGCAAAAACAGGCAGGGAAGGTACATAACCTTTACTGCCTACTGGGTGAACCTTCTGACTGCTTGCAAGCATGTTACCCATGGCACCCGTGTGTATTTGGTGTTACTGCCACGGATTGTATTCAGGCCTGCCTCTTCTCCTCCTCCTCCTACTCCATCCTCAGTCTCCTCCTCGGCTGAATCCTCCTTTTCCATTGCTATCGCCTCTTCCGCTGCACCCCCCAAGCTCCTCCCCAGAACCTATTTGACGTGCCAGGTGAGACATTGCCATGCTGTGGTGCGGCTGTTGTGCCTGGAAGCCAAGAGCCACACTGCTCCTGTACTGCTTTCAGCTCTGCGGTCATAGGCCAATCAGTTTCTAACCCCGCTCAATTTGACAGTTGGTAAAGTGGTGTGCGACAATGGTGCCAATCTGCTGAGCGCGCTTAAACAGGGCAAAATGACAGACGTGCCATGCATGGCACACTTCCTGAACTTAGTCATGCAGCGATTCGTTGCCAAATACCCCGGGGTCCATAACGTCTTGCGGCAGGCCAGGAAAATCTCTGGCCTTTTTAGAAGATCTTACATGGCCATGGCTCACCTGCACGTCTGATTTGTGACAGCCCGACACGCTGGAACTCCACCTTGTATATGCTTGATAGGCTGCTCCAGCAGACATGTGCCATTAAAGACTCCCTGTACAAACTCTGCAGCAGGACAGGTTCTGGTGAGCTTGGTTTCTTTTCACCGTGACTGTGGCTGCTCATGTGCGATGCATGCAGACTTTTGCGGCCATTTGACATGATCACCAAACTGGTAAGTCGCAGCCAGAACACCATCAGTGACATCGTACCTTACGCCTTCTTCTGGAGTGTGCATTGCGTCATGTCATTGATCAAGCCGTCGAGGAGCAGGAGCTGGAAGATGAGGAAGTCGCAATGCTGAATTAATTCCATGGGGGGGGTGCTACTCCATCTGAGACAAGTCAGTCGGAGGAGGATGGTGGCTGGGGAAAGGGGAGCCAGAAGAGCAGGTTTTGAGGGGGACTTTAAACTTTTCTGGGATCGCTGATATTGTCCGTGGCTGGGGGGAGGAGACCAAAGACTAAATTCTCCTGGGCGATGAGCAGGAGCCAGGGCACTCCACTGCTTCCAATTTAGTGCAAATGGGGGCCTTCATGCTTCAGTGCTTGAAGAGGGATCCCCGTATAAAAAGCATAAAGGGCAAGGATCAGTACTGGGTGGCAATGTACTTAGACCCCCGGTACAAGCACAAAATGGCAGACATGTTAACAGCATCACAGAGGGCTGTCAGAATGCAGCATTTCCAGGCCTTGCTGCAAGAGATGCTGCAGTCTGCTGTTGGGGGAGCTGGCAAAGGACTTTCCACCCACAGCGAAACAGGTGCGGGTACCAATCCTACCACGCCTGCAACAAGAGGACAGTTTGAAGATGTATTGGTGACTAGTGTTAAGCATGAATATTTGTATTGCAAATTTTTATTGCGAGTATTGGCACTTCGAGAATTTGCGAATATTTAGAATATAGTGATAGATATTGGTAATGACGAATATTCGTTTTATTTTTGTTTGCTTTTTAACACAGTACAAATCAGGTGATCATTCCTCCCTTCTTCTAGCTTGTGGGCCAGTGAGTCTTTGTCACAGCTTAGCAACATCCCTAGGAACCAATAGAAAAGTTGCCTACCCCTTCACTATATAAATTAAGACACTACCCAGCAGGCATTTTGTGGAGTTTCATGTGAGAGATGAGCTTGAATACTGTGCTATATTCCAGATAGTTAGTGTTAGATAGTAATAGGGAATTGTGTAGCTGAATAGCTGATAGGGTCCAGTGCAGTGTGTAGTGTAGGTTATAGAGATAATTAGCTGAAATATATAATCCATATAGTTAGTGTTATAGTGATAGTATAGGTTATAGTGTGTGACAGGAAAATTAATGTGGACTTGGTATATATCGTAGAAAACAGCGGCTACACTCACAGATCGGTATTGGATATGAGGTGCTCACCTCTAAAAGGCCTCACCTCAGGCCTAGATAGACAGAGTATATGGATAGAATTAAGAGGGGCACTCTCTACAGATGGGATAACACATAAACCGTAAAGTTGATTATCAATTTAAAATTTAATATCTTCACTGCAAAAGGACAATAATGGGCAATCCCTAAAATGTTAAAATGTTAACACTGTAGGGATTCGCTCTGGTAGGCAAGGTAAGCGGACGCAGTACAGAGGCAAAAACAAGGTTGTAAAGCAAAAGTCAGTGTTTATTCACACAACAAGGAACAAAATAACACAAACACTTGGCAGAGTCCTGGTGTTAATTCACACCGCAGGAATTCCTCAGTGGTTTTTCACACAGCAAAAAGTCCAGCAAACTCAAACAAACATGTCACCTGGATATCCACAGCAGGCTTTTAGGGCGCCTGGCTTCCAGCTGGTGGCTCTCATGCAGCTCCTAGAAACCCAGAGCCTTCACAGCTCCACTCTCACTTGGAGGAACATACCACACCCAGCTGAGCTTCTGGCTGAGCTTTTAAACCCCAGCCCAAAACCTGGCCTGGACGTGGGGAACAGCCACCCACCCTGCTCTTTGGCTGCTCCCAATAAGAACCGGCCCGGATCGGCTTTTCAGCCACACTAAGAATAAACAGTGTCAGCGAGCACTAACTGCGGCTGACACATAAAATAACCAGTTCTTATCTCACCGAGGCCAGGAACCTCGGTGACACGTACCTTCCGTCAATGATGGACCCTTGCGCCTTCCTACATACCTCCCCCCTTTGTTCAACCCTGAGGGGGTGAACACACGCCAGACAGTGTACTCGGGACAGGGCATCCGCGTTTCCCTGTAACCGGCCTGCCCTGTGTTCTACTGTGAACTTGAAGTTTTGCAGCGATAAGAACCACCTGGTGACCCGAGCATTCCTCTCTTTGGCCTGGCTCATCCACTTGAGAGGGGAGTGATCGGTCACCAGACAGAATTTCCTCCCCAACAGATAATAGCGGAGAGACTCGAGTGCCCACTTGATGGCCAGGCACTCTCTCTCCACTATACTGTACCGGGTCTCCGCTGGAGTGAGCTTACGGCTGAGGAAGACAACGGGATGCTCCTCCCCGTTGACTTCCTGAGACAGTACCGCACCGAGGCCTACTTCAGGAGGCATCAGTCTGGACCACAAATTCCTTCTTAAAGTCGGGCGTCACCAAAACCGGGGACCCACACAGAGCCGACTTCAAAGCGGAAAAAGCCTCTTCCGCCTGGTCATTCCAGCGGACTATCACGGACTTCCATCCCTTTAAAAGCCCTGTCAAAGGAGCCGCTAAAGTGGCAAAATGGGGAACGAACCTCATGTAATAGCCCACTATTCCCAGGAATGACCTTACTTGTCTAGAGGTGGCAGGTCGAGGCCAATTCCGTATAGCCTCTATTTTGCTCACTTGGGGTTTAAGGACTCCACGTCCAATGACATACCCAAGGTATTTAGTCTCCTCTAACCCTATTGCACATTTCTTTGGGTTAGCTGTTAGTCCCGCCTTTCGAAGGGAGTCCACTACAGCCTGTACTTTAGGAAGGTGACTTTCCCAGTCGGTGCTATGGACAACTATATCGTCCAGGTACGCCGAAGCGTATCGACGATGTGGACGGAGTACAATATCCATTAGCCTTTTAAACGTGGCGGGAGCGCCATGTAGACCAAAGGGTAATACCTTGTACTGATACAGCCCCTCTGGCGTGACAAAAGCCGTTTTTTCTTTGGCAGCCTCTGTCAAGGGTACCTGCCAGTACCCTTTGGTGAGGTCCAACACAGAAAAATACCGGGCTTGGCCCAACTTCTCAATAAGCTCATCCACTCTGGGCATGGGATACGCGTCAAATTTGGACACCTCATTAAGTTTGCGGAAGTCATTACAGAACCTCAATGTCCCGTCTGGCTTGGGTATTAACACTATTGGACTGGCCCACTCACTTTTAGATTCCTCGATGACATCCAGCCGCAACATAAGTTGCACTTCCTCCGAGATGGCTTTTCGCCGAGCCTCGGGTACTCGGTATGCTTTTAACCAGATTTTTTCCTGAGGCTCGGTGACAATGTCATGTTGGATTATGGAAGTGCGTCCAGGGAGGTCTGAGAACACATCCGTGTTCCGACTAACAAACTCCCTGGTTTCCTGAGCCTGTTTAGAGGAGAGGCTGTCAGCAATTTTTACTGTGGCAACCGCTTTACTTGCCTCAGACTTAGGAGCCGGAACCTCTTGTCCAAGAAAGCCCAGTCGCGGGCTGTCTTCCATACAGGTTTCCCTATCCTTCCAAGGTTTTAGCAAATTAACATGGTAAACCTGCTCCGGCTTTCGCCTCCCCGGCTGGTGTACTTTGTAATTTACCTCTCCTATTTTTTCACGTACCTCGTAGGGCCCCTGCCACCTGGCTAGGAACTTACTGTCCACTGTCGGCACCAGAACCAAAACCCGATCACCCGGGTTAAAGTTCCGGACCTGAGCCTGCCGATTATAGATCCGACTCTGGGCTCGCTGAGCGGCCTCCATATGTTCCCTGACAAGAGGCAAAACGGTCTCTATCCGCTGTTGCATCTTGGTAACATATTCCAGGACGCTTTTATGCGGAGTGGGTTGTTGTTCCCATGCCTCTTTGGCTATGTCCAACAAGCCACGAGGATGTCTGCCATATAGCAATTCGAAGGGCGAGAACCCAGTAGAGGCCTGTGGCGGAACCAACCTCGCCACTGGGTTTTGGAGGGGGCTGTTTAAAAGCCTCTTGCCTCAGGATTATGGCCCATGCTAACTTTTGAACCCCTGAACCTATTCCAGGGAATTTTGGATAGGTTTGTTCCCCAAGTTATACTGTTTAAATTGATGTAAGTTATATGTATGGACAATGTAACCTCACAAAGTTGTAACAACTTATAATAAGTGTAACTTGTCAGCTTGGGAGGAATATGCTGGGTGTGGTTCTATTGTCCCATTGTCCCATTGTGTGTTTAAATGGTGATGTCTGTCCTGTCGTCTCCACATGTGTATTGGTGATCTCCCCTTTGTCCTGAGAGATAATTGGATTGTCTTCGGTAGTCTCCCAGGCAGAGAGGAGGAAACCATGATGCATTGTGGGGATATGTTGTATCTGTTCTGTGTCGCAGTCTCCCTTCTGGTCCTCTAGGGGGCGGGAACGATTGGTTGCTGTATTTACATTGTGTGTGTTGTGAATTACTGATTGGTTGGATTTCAAAACCCTGTGGGCAGTACTATGTTTGGTTTTTATCAATAAAAGAGGCTGTACTTGAAGTACAGTCAGATCACTGCTGACCCTCAACACGGAGCCTTGTCTCGTTATTGGGGGGATTCCCTGTATGCTGTTGGAGTGCTATTTTGTATCCAGTTCGGGAGGTTGGTGTTCTGCAGTAGCTGTGCCTGTCTCTCGGAAAGGGGCATATCGTCTAAACGGATTTTAACCCCTTGTCTGCTGAAACGGTGCCGTTACATTGGTGGCAAGCAGCGGGATCGTTCCTACAGCCAGAAGGACAGCTACAGGAGACACCATTTCTGTGGATTCTACAATTTAAGGGCAACGCATGTCTCAGTACAGCGACCCTAAAAGCACCAGGATGGAACCAGCAGTGGAGTACAGATACTCTGTGGAGGAATTTGACCGTATGATGTGGTTGCGGCTGAACTTCTTCGGACCCAATCCAGGTGAGAAATACGTGAAGTTTGTGAGGAGTCTAGTGTCTAAGACCCTACTATACCGGGCAGAAGGTGACGGTCAGCTGCCACGTTGGGTGGACCTCCATCGGAGGTTACGGTTGCGGGACAGTGGGAGCCTAGTCTCCATTCCCCAGCGGCAGTGTGAAGTGCAGGGAGAGGAGAGCAGCGGCCTCCCTCCCCAGCGGCAGGCTGAGTTACAGGGGGCAGAGGTAGTTGTTCCTGCCCCCCAGCAGAAGAGTGATGTGCCGGGAAGACAGTGTGAAATGCAGGGAGAGGAGAGCAACGGCCTCCCTCCCCAGCGGCAGGCTGAGTTACAGGGGGCAGAGGTAGTTGTTCCTGCCCCCCAGCAGCAGCATGATTTTTTGGGAATTGGGAGCCGAGTCTCCATTCCCCAGCGGCAGACGGAGTTACAGGGGGCAGAGACAGTCGGTCCTGTCCCCCAGTGGCAGAGTGTCCTACAGGGAATAGAGAGCCCAGTCTCCTTTCCCCAGCAGCAGGACAATGTATTGGGAGCGGAGGCGGTCGGTCGCCCTCCCCAGCGGCTGGAAGTATGTATGGGAGAGGAGCTCGTTACCCCCTCCCCCCAGCAGCATGATTTTTTGGGAATTGGGAGCCGAGTCTCCATTCCCCAGCGGCAGACGGAGTTACAGGGGGCAGAGACAGTCGGTCCTGTCCCCCAGCGGCAGAGTGTCCTACAGGGAATAGAGAGCCCAGTCTCCTTTCCCCAGCAGCAGGACACTGTATTGGGAGCGGAGGCGGTCGGTCGCCCTCCCCAGCGGCTGGAAGTATGTATGGGAGAGGAGCTTGTTACTCCCTCTTCCCAGCGGCAGCTTAATGCACCAGGGGGAGACAGTAAGCCCCACAACAGTGCAGATGGGACCGTGGTCTCTGCACTTACAGCACAGGGGGTAGGGACAGTCGGTCTCCCCCTCCAACAACCAGGCTCCAACCAGGCTTCTTCCGTGGTAGCGCTGGCACCAGGGCAGAGTACCGCTGATCCCTGCCCACAAAGCAACCTCCACTCCAAGCCAGGGAGCAACACAGAGACCGGGAGTACCAGCTTCCAACATAACCTTGGTGGATTCACTGGACAGAGACAGGCTACGAAATTCAGCAGGTCCAGTATTTTGTTGTGGGTGGCCTGCCAGACTAACTCAGGTACCGACCGGCGTGAGGTCAGGTATCTGGTTAGTCTTCCCTGGGGGGGGGGAGATGTGTGGCGGAACCAACCTCGCCACTGGGTTTTGGAGGGGGCTGTTTAAAAGCCTCTTGCCTCAGGAGTATGGCCCATGCTAACTTTTGAACCCCTGAACCTATTCCAGGGAATTTTGGATAGGTTTGTTCCCCAAGTTATACTGTTTAAATTGATGTAAGTTATATGTATGGACAATGTAACCTCACAAAGTTGTAACAACTTATAATAAGTGTAACTTGTCAGCTTGGGAGGAATATGCTGGGTGTGGTTCTATTGTCCCATTGTCCCATTGTGTGTTTAAATGGTGATGTCTGTCCTGTCGTCTCCACATGTGTATTGGTGATCTCCCCTTTGTCCTGAGAGATAATTGGATTGTCTTTGGTAGTCTCCCAGGCAGAGAGGAGGAAACCATGATGCATTGTGGGGATATGTTGTATCTGTTCTGTGTCGCAGTCTCCCTTCTGGTCCTCTAGGGGGCGGGAACGATTGGTTGCTGTATTTACATTGTGTGTGTTGTGAATTACTGATTGGTTGGATTTCAAAACCCTGTGGGCAGTACTATGTTTGGTTTTTATCAATAAAAGAGGCTGTACTTGAAGTACAGTCAGATCACTGCTGACCCTCAACACGGAGCCTTGTCTCGTTATTGGGGGGATTCCCTGTATGCTGTTGGAGTGCTATTTTGTATCCAGTTCGGGAGGTTGGTGTTCTGCAGTAGCTGTGCCTGTCTCTCGGAAAGAGGCATATCGCCTAAACGGATTTTAACCCCTTGTCTGCGGAAACGGTGCCGTTACAAGGCCTGGGGCACCTCTCGCACTGCGAACATGAGATAGGGCAGAAGAAGGTCCCAATCCTTTCCATCTTTGGTCACCACCCTTTTTAACATGGTTTTTAGAGTTTTATTAAACCTTTCCACTAGTCCATCCGTTTGTGGATGGCACACGGACGTCCGTAACTGTTTTATACGCAGCAACTTGCAGAGTTTCCCTCATGACCTTTGACATAAAAGGGGTCCCCTGGTCAGTCAAGACCTCAATAGGTAGCCCCACTCCAGGAGAACATCTCCATTAGCTCTTTAGCTATAAGTTTTGCAGAAGTATGTCGCAGTGGCACTGCCTCCGGGTACCGAGTAGCGTAATCAAGGACAACCAAGATGTGTTGGTGTCCCCGGGCTGACTTTGGTACAGGACCTACCAGGTCCATAGCGATTCGCTCAAACGGTACCTCAATAATCGGGAGGGGTACCAAGGGACTGCGAAAAAGGTGCTAGGGGCTAGTTGCCTGGCAGGTCGGGCAAGACTTACAGAACTCGTCCACCTCTTTAAACACACTGGGCCAGTAAAACCGTTGTAGTATCCGGTCCTGTGTTTTCTGCATTCCCAGATGACCCCCGAGAACATGCTGGTGTGCTAACTCTAATACGAGTTTGCGATAAGCTTGAGGCACCACCAATTGTTCAATGGATTCACCTCGCAGCTGATTTACCCGATACAACATATCTTGATGGACCACAAAACGGGGGAACACCGACTCTGCCCCTGGTTGTTGTGGTTCACCATCTATTATTAGCACATTTTCCCAGGCTCGGGACAAGGTTGGATCCCGGTGTTGCGCGGTACCAAAGTTATCCCCGGAGACATTGAGGTCTGCCAGCTCAGGCCCCGGCGGCAAGTCCTCCATGTCTCCCACCATTACATTCAGCGGGGTTGTCTCCTCCTCTTCCACCGAAGTGGCGGTCACCCCTACCGCGGGACCTTTAGACTCAGGTTCCCATGGTTCTGGTCTCCCCCCTGAGCCAGGCCATTCTGCTAGGGTTACACCTGTATCATGCATATCAGTCACTCTCGGAACCGGCCACAGTGCGGTAAAACCCGGGAAGTCTCTCCCTACTATAAGTTCATAGTGGAGATGGGTTGCAACAGCCACCTCGTGGATCCACCTGCCGGAAACCGTAGACAGAGTCACTATAGCAGTAGGATAGTCTTTTAAGTCCCCATGGATACACATGACTCCAACCTTACGGCCAGTGTACTCAGCGGAGCGTACCAGGGAAGCCCTTACCAGACTTCCTGAGTCCAACAGAGCCTCCGCTGGAGTGTCTCCCACTTCAACCCGGCACAGGTGGTTCAGAGACTCCGAAGCACCCACTGCACACAGTTTCCCGGCATATAATGAATGACGGAAGCCACAGTTCGTGTCCATGGGTTCCCCCTGACATGGACAGTCCGCTCGAACATGACCTGGCTCCCGACACCGCCAGCAGATTATTGGAGCGGGATCCACAGGGGTTATATCCCGGGCAGGTTTGATGGGCACCAGTTGTTGGGTCCGGGGTGGAGAGTTACGGGACCTGACTGCCCCCCTCCCAACAGAACCCCCCTGTAAGTTCCGGGTAGCCTCATAGCGCTCCACCAGGTCGACCATCTCCAGCGCATTCCCTGGAGAGACCTGGCCAATCCATTGCTGGAGAGGGGGTGGGAGAGCCCTCCAGAACCTGTCTGCTAATAACCGGTCCAACATAGCAGTGGGGCTCAACACATCAGGTTGTAGCCACTTTTGTAACAGGTTAAGCAAGTCATAATACTGGGGTCTCACGGGCTCCGCCGGGTTGAACCCCCACTGATGCACCCGCTGGGCCCGGACGAGCACATTCACCCCCAGTCTTGCCAAGATCTCCCCCTTTACCTTTGGGTAGTCGGCTGCTTGATCGTCAGGCAAGTCAAAAAACACCCGCTGGGACTCTGACGTCAGAAACGGAGCGACGATCTCAGCCCACTGGTCTTGGGGCAGCTTTTCCCTGGTGGCCACTTTTTCATACATTGCCAGGTAGGTCTCAACGTCGTCTGCGGGGGTCATTTTAGGGATCGCTGCACGTACTGCTTTCCGGGCATCATGTAAGCTTGGGGTTGCTCCTGCTGACTGTAATGCCATTACATGTTGTAGCAGCAACTGGTTGGTCTCCTGCTGCTGCTTATTAGCCTCGCGTTGCTGCAGGTTAGCTTCTACGAGGGCCTTCATAACAGCCTCCATTTTGTCTCTTGACACCGGTTTGAATCTAGCTGGTTTGAGAAACGACATACAACCGTGAGAAAAAAATATTTTCGGCGTTCACGCCAGCCTCACTGCGCTTGCCCGGATCCTCCACCAATTGTAGGGATTCGCTCTGGTAGGCAGGGTAAGCGGACGCAGTACAGAGGCAAAAACAAGGTTGTAAAGCAAAAGTCAGTGTTTATTCACACAACAAGGAACAAAATAACACAAACACTTGGCAGAGTCCTGGTGTTAATTCACACCGCAGGAATTCCTCCGTGGTTTTTCACACAGCAAAAAGTCCAGCAAACTCAAACAAACATGTCACCTGGATATCCACAGCAGGCTTTTAGGGCGCCTGGCTTCCAGCTGGTGGCTCTCATGCAGCTCCTAGAAACCCAGAGCCTTCACAGCTCCACTCTCACTTGGAGGAACATACCACACCCAGCTGAGCTTCTGGCTGAGCTTTTAAACCCCAGCCCAAAACCTGGCCTGGACGTGGGGAACAGCCACCCACCCTGCTCTTTGGCTGCTCCCAATAAGAACCGGCCCGGATCGGCTTTTCAGCCACACTAAGAATAAACAGTGTCAGCGAGCACTAACTGCGGCTGACACATAAAATAACCAGTTCTTATCTCACCGAGGCCAGGAACCTCGGTGACACGTACCTTCCGTCAATGATGGACCCTTGCGCCTTCCTACAACACACACAATAAAACTACATCAATCAATATCAAATAAATTCCTAAAATCAATTGTTCTGTGAAGGGAAAAAAGTTGGTAAATAGTCCACCATATACAGACGTGGACAAAATTGTTGGTACCCTTTGGTCAATGAAAGAAAAAGTCACAATGGTCACAGAAATAACTTTAATCTGACAAAAGTAATAATAAATTAAAATTCTATAAATGTTAACCAATGAAAGTCAGACATTGTTTTTCAACCATGCTTCAACAGAATTATGTAAAAAAATAAACTCATGAAACAGGCATGGACAAAAATGATGGTACCCCTAACTTAATATTTGTTGCGCAACCTTTTGAGGCAATCACTGCAATCAAACGCTTCCTGTAACTGTCAATGAGACATCTGCACCTCTCAGCAGGTATTTTGGCCCACTCCTCATGAGCAAACTGCTCCAGTTGTGTCCGGTTTGAAGGGTGCCTTTTCCAGACTGCATGTTTCAGCTCCTTCCAAAGATGCTCAATAGGATTGAGGTCAGGGCTCATAGAAGGCCACTTTAGAATAGTCCAATTTTTTCCTCTTAGCCATTCTTGGGTGTTTTTAGCGGTGTGTTTTGGGTCATTGTCCTGTTGCAAGACCCATGACCTGCGACTGAGACCAAGCTTTCTGACACTGGCTAGTACATTTCTCTCTAGAATTCCTTGATAGTCTTGAGATTTCATTGTACCCTGCACAGATTCAAGACACCCTGTGCCAGACGCAGCAAAGCAGCCCCAGAACATAACAGAGCCTCCTCCATGTTTCACAGTAGGGACAGTGTTCTTTTCTTGATATGCTTCATTTTTTCGTCTGTGAACATACAGCTGATGTGCCTTGGCAAAAACTTCGATTTTTGTCTCATCTGTCCACAGGACATTCTCCCAGAAGCTTTGTGGCTTGTCAACATGTAGTTTGGCATATTCCAGTCTTGCTTTTTATGATTCGTTTTCAACAATGGTGTCCTCCTTGGTCGTCTCCCATGTAGTCCACTTTGGCTCAAACAACGACGGATGGTGCGATCTGACACTGATGTTCCTTGAGCATGAAGTTCACCTTGAATCTCTTTAGAAGTCTTTCTAGGCTCTTTTGTTACCATTCGGATTATCCGTCTCTTAGATTTGTCATCAATTTTCCTCCTGCGGCCACGTCCAGGGAGGTTGGCTACAGTCCCATGGATCTTAAACTTATGAATAATATGTGCAACTGTACTCACAGGAACATCTAGTTGCTTGGAGATGGTCTTATAGCCTTTACCTTTAACATGCTTGTCTATAATTTTCTTTCTGATCTCTTGAGACAGCTCTTTCCTTTGCTTCCTCTGGTCCATGTCGAGTGTGGTACACACCATATCACCAAACAACACAGTGATTACCTGGAGCCATATATATAGGCCCAATGGCTGATTACAAGGTTGTAGACACCTGTGATGCTAATTAGTGGACACACCTTGAATTAACATGTCCCTTTGGTCACATTATGTTCTGTGTTTTCTAGGGGTACCATCATTTTTGTCCATGCCTGTTTCATGAGTTTATTTTTTTACATAATTCTGTTGAAGCATGGTTGAAAAACAATGTCTGACTTTCATTGGTTAACATTTATAGAATTTTAATTTATTATTACTTTTGTCAGATTAAAGTTATTTCTGTGACCATTGTGACTTTTTCTTTCATTGACCAAAGGGTACCAACAATTTTGTCCACGTCTGTATATATATATCTCCTTTTCAGGGATAATAGGTCCTTAGTTGCAGTTATGACAATATATCTTCAAAGATGATGTTCAATTTCTTAATTCTATTAAAGTGCACTAATGCCGTTCCTTGATTGACATGTACAGTCTGAGCAGCCCAGTGTATCGTTATCCTATCGTTATTAAATTTAAAATTGATAATCAACTTTCCGGTTTATGTGTGATCCCATCTGTAGAGAGTGCCCCTCTTAATTCTATCCATATACTCAGGAAAATAAATGTGCAATGTGCATGTGAGAGAGATTTCTCTGCTGCTACAGAAATAGTGCATTATGTTGTCAGACCCGATTAAAGGTAAAGTTGTATGTATTGCGCTAAAATATTCAAATCAATATTGGCGATTTTCACAAGCTCGAATACTTTGAAAAACTCTGCATATAAAACTATTGTTATGACATGCATGGAATTTTAATCTAAAACAGTGCTGTAATGTACTGTACAATTACCTACCGTGATCAGGAGTTCTTCCTCACTATCTCGAAAGCTGCTGCCAACAATCACTTATGTAGCTAACATTGCATGCACGCGTACGCTCTCGCGCATAATAGCGCAATCAAAAAAAATATCACGAATCTCATAAAATAACGAATATTTGGTGAATATATCGTGATATATCGCAAATTTGAACGCCTATATCGACAGGTGTCTAACTATATCGGTTTAATGGCCGATGTGGATACTCTGAGAAGTAGTGTTGATCACAAATTTTTATTGCGAATATAGGTACTTCGAAAATTCGCAAATATTTTGAATATAGTGATATATATTAGTAATTACAAATATTCAAAAAACGAATATATTTGTTTTTTCGAATATTCGTAATATTCTAAAACATTATATATAGCAATATAGCAAATATTCGGAAAAAAATAACTAATATAGAGCAATTTAGCTAATATAGTGCTATAATCTTTTTTGTCTAATAGTTTTATTTTTTTTCTCATCTGAAGTTCAGATTGGAAAAAAATGGCAACTATTGAAAAAAAGATTATAGCACTATATTAGCTAAATTGATCTATATATTTTTTTTTTTTTAGAATATTCGCTATATTGCTATAGATTCTTGTTTTAGAATATTACGAATATTCGAAAAACGAATATATTCGTTTTTTCGAATATTCTTAATATCTTCTAAAACTAGAATATATAGCAATATAACGAATATTCGGGAAAAAAATACGAATATAGAGCAATTTAGCTAATATAATGTTTTTTCTTATAGTTGACATCTTTTTTTAAATCTGAACTTCAGATGAGAAAAAAAATAAAACTATTAGACAAAGAAGATTATAGCTCTATATTAGCTAAATTGTTCTATATTTGTTTTTTTTTTAATATTCGCTATATTGCTATATATTCTTGTTTTAGAATATTTATTTCGAATATTCGAAAAAACGAATATATTTGTTTTTCGAATATTCGGAATTGCAAATATATATCACTATATTCAAAATATTTGTGAATTTTCGAAGTACCTATATTCGCAATAAAAATTTGCAATTCGAAAATTCGAGTAGTGTTAACTTCTCAGAGCATCCACATCGGCCATTAAACCGACGTAGTCAGACACCTGTCGGTATAGGCGTTCCCTGTGGCTGGATCTGGAGGGCGGCTCTCAATGGGTTGGCTACAAGAATGATCTCATACCCAAAGTCACCAATAGTGATGAGCAGCAGGGGTAATATTCAAATTTGTGATATATCACAAATATTTAGGCAAATGTTCGTGATTTTGTGATATTCGTGATAATATTGTTGATTGCGCTATTATGCGCAAGCGCGTACGCATGCAATAAAAATTTGCATTACAACATTTGCATATTACGCGATAATTACCTTGTCGATTTTTCGAGTAAAAAAAATCTTAGAATATAACGAATATTCAAATTCTCGAATATTCCCAGAATATTCTACGAAATATTTGCGAAATTCCGCGATTTTGAATATGAGAAGCAAGGAACTCCTGGACTACTGGGTGTGCAGGCTTGAACTGTGGCCAGAGCTGGCACAATTTGCCATGGAACTCTTGGCTTGCCCCTCGTCAAGTGTCTTGTCCAAAAGGACATTCAGCGCAGCAGTGGGGATCGTGACCGATAAGCGCACTCCCCCAGCTCACAACAGTGTGGTCTACCTCACATTTCTAAAAATGAATGAGGCATGGATCTTACAGGAATTGAACACCTGTGACAACCACGTGTAATTGAATTCATGCCAGCCCACAAATATCCGCCACCACCCAAAACAAATAATGGTCCTTGTCTTAAAGGCATAAAAGGCCTTTTCTGTCAGGTGAATGCATCATTTTTGGGGCCTCTACTCCAGTGGCCTACAGTAAACAAAATTGTCCAGTAACCGCCTAATGAACTTCCAGACACATAATCTCTTGTTCTTTTCTGTCAGGTGAATGCCTAATTTTTGGGGCCTGAACTGGCCTACATTAAAATTGTTATCCACTGACCGCCTAATATACCTCCAGCCACATAATCACTTGTTCTTTTCTGTCCGATGAATGCCTAATGTTTGGGGCCTGTACTCCACTGCATTGCAGTAAAATTTTTATCCACTGACCGTCTTATATACTTCCAGCTACATAATCACTTGTTCTTTTCTGTCCAGTGAATGCCTAATTTTGGGGGGCGTGTACACCACTGGCCTACAGTGAAATTGTTATTCAGTGACTGAATAATGTACCTTCAGCCACATAATCACTTGTTCTTTTCTGTCAGGTGAATGCCTAATTTTTGGGGCCTGCACTGGCCTACAATCAAATTGTTATTCAGTGGCCGCCTAATGTACCTCCAGCCACAATCACTTGTCCTTTTCTGTCAGGTGAATGTGTAATTTTTGGGGCCCGTACTCCACTAGCCTACAGTAAAATTGTTGTTCAGTGACCGCCTAATGTACCTCCAGCCACATAATCACTTGTTCTTTTCTGTGCAATGAATGCATAATTTTTGGGGCCTGTACTCCACTGGTTTACAGTAAAATTGTTATCCACTGACCGCCTAATATGCCTCCATCCACATAATCACTTGTTCTTTTCTGTCAGGCGAATACATAATTTTGGGGCCTGTACTCCACTGGCCTACAGTAAAATTGTTATGCGCTGACCATCTAATATACCTCCAGCCACATAATCACTTGTTCTTTTCTGTCTGATGAATGCCTATTTTTTGGGGCCCGTACTCCCGTGGCCTAAAATAAAGTTTTTCTAGGCTCCATCAGGGCACATTTTTGAGAGTTTCCATTTAAGATGCATAAAAATGGCCCCTGATTAAAATACATATCTTTTGTGGGAATTTTTGCCATTGATCTCCCTCTGGTATGTCACTGTCCATGTTGTGGGACTATTTGTGCACTTCTAGTAAGTATTTCGGGGCTGCAAATATGACCTGAAGATTCTTCAGGTTTGCCTGCCATTAAAGTGAATGGGGCCCGCTGCGAACGCGCATTTGCATTTGTCAAATGTCCCGGCCGATGTTCGCCCCTCACTAGTATAGCAGAGAGGAGGTTTGAGGCAGCTCTTTAGCCCACTATTTTGAAGTAACTTGTCCTACTGTGTGGTTAGGACACGTTTTGTGTGTGCTAATCGGACAGCGGCCAATTTATTTGCCTTGATGATTGCTCCCTACATAAAAAGAGCCATTATAACCAATGAAAGGTGTTTGGGAAAGTATTTATAATTAATATTGAAATATTTTCAACTATTTTATTTTATGAATTCCCAGAGAAACCCTTTAAGTTCAGAAAGAGCAGAGAGTTAAATGTATAAATCACAAGTTTTGCTGAATCTATTCCCACGAAACGATATACCAATCTGCTGAGCTTTCCCTGCTCTATAATATGATACCTGTAGATTGCACTGCATGTTCATTGCAACAAGTTTAATGGCAACCTTATCTATGACAAAATGGAACAGTATTTTAGCAGAATTTAGCTTACAGATTATATTACAGCATAATATGCAGTATTATTGTACAAAAGTTGACTTAAAGGGATTGTGTCATCTGAGACATTGGTGGCATATTGCTAGGATATGTTACCAATGTCCCACCTCTGGAACCCGCACCGATCTCTTGCATGGCGTGCTCTCCATTCACTTCTATGGGAGTCAAGTGCGCTCAGCTATTTTGCATAACTCCCATAAAAGCTATGAATGATGGATGTGCTTGCACGGTGCACCCTTGTAAAGGTTTGGGTCCCCATTCTAGAGATAGCTGTGGGTCCCAGGGGTAGGACCTGCACCTATCTGACATTGGTGACATAACTTAACACTAGGCCTCATAATGTCTCAGATGAGACAACCCCTTTAACCACTTCAGCCCCGCTAGGTGAAACCCCCTTCATGACCAGAGCACTTTTTACACTTCGGCACTACACTACTTTCACCGTTTATCGCTAGGTCATGCAACTTACCACCCAAATGAATTTTACCTCCTTTTCTTCTCACTAATAGAGCTTTCATTTGGTGGTATTTCATTGCTGCTGGCATTTTTACTTTTTTTGTTATTAATCAAAATGTAACGATTTTTTTGCAAAAAAATGACATTTTTCACTTTCAGCTGTAAAATTTTGCAAAAAAAAACGACATCCATATATAAATTTTTCGCCAAAATTTATTGTTCTACATGTCTTTGATAAAAAAAAATGTTTGGGCAAAAAAAAATGGTTTGGGTAAAAGTTATAGCATTTACAAACTATGGTACAAAAATGTGAATTTCCGCTTTTTGAAACAGCTCTGACTTTCTGAGCACCTGTCATGTTTCCTGAGGTTCTACAATGCCCAAACAGTAGAAAAACCCCACAAATGACCCCATTTCGGAAAGTAGACACCCTAAGGTATTCGCTGATGGGCATAGTGAGTTCATAGAACTTTTTATTTTTTGTCACAAGTTAGCGGAAAATGATGATGATTTTATTTTATTTTTCTTACAAAGTCTCATATTCCACTAACTTGCGACAAAAAATAAAAAATTCTAGGAACTCACCATGCCCCTCACAGAATACCTTGGGGTGTCTTCTTTCCAAAATGGCGTCACTTGTGGGGTAGTTATACTGCCCTGGCAATTTAGGGGCCCAAATGTGTGAGAAGAACTTTGCAATCAAAATGTGTAAAAAATGACCGGTGAAATCCAAAAGGTGCACTTTGGAATATGCGCCCCTTTGCCCACCTTGTCAGCAAAAAAGTGTGACACATCTGGTATCGCCGTACTCAGGAGAAGTTGGGGAATGTGTTTTGGGGTGTCATTTTACATATACCCATGCTGGGTGAGAAAAATATCTTGGTCAAATGCCAACTTTGTATAAAAAAAATGGGAAAAGTTGTCTTTTGCCAAGATATTTCTCTCACCCCAAAACACATTCCCCAACTTCTCCTGAGTACGGCGATACCAGATGTGTCACACTTTTTTGCAGCCAAGGTGGGCAAAGGGGCACATATTCCAAAGTGCACCTTTTGGATTTTGCAGGCCATTTTTTACACATTTTGATTGCAAGGTACTTCTCACACATTTGGGCCCCTAAATTGCCAGGGCAGTATAACTACGCCACAAGTGACCCCATTTTGGAAAGAAGACACCCCAAGGTATTCCGTGAGGGGCATGGCGAGTTCCTAGAATTTTTTATTTTTTGTCACAAGTCAGCGGAAAATGATGATTTTATTTTTTTTTCTCTTTTTTCCTTACAAAGTCTCATATTCCACTAACTTGCGACAAAAAATAAAAAATTCTAGGAACTCGCCATGCCCCTCACGGAATACCTTGGGGTGTCTTCTTTCCAAAATGGGGTCACTTGTGGCATAGTTATACTGCCCTGGCAATTTAGGGGCCCATATGTGTGAGAAGTACTTTGCAATCAAAATCTGTAAAAAATGACCGGTGAAATCCGAAAGGTGCACTTTGGAATATGTGCCCCTTTGCCCACCTTGGCATCAAAAAAGTGTCACACATCTGGTATCGCCGTACTCAGGAGAAGTTGGAGAATGTGATTTGGGGTGTCATTTTACATATACCCATGCTGGGTGAGAGAAATATCTTGGCAAAAGACAACTTTTCCCATTTTTTTATACAAAGTTGGCATTTGACCAAGATATTTTTCTCACCCAGCATGGGTATATGTAAAATGACACCCCAAAACACATTGCCCAACTTCTCCTGAGTACGGCGATACCAGATGTGTCACACTTTTTTGCTGCCAAGGTGGGCAAAGGGGCACATATTCCAAAGTGCACCTTTCGGATTTTGCAGGGCATTTTTTACACATTTCGATTGCAAAGTTCTTCTCACACATTTGGGCCCCTAAATTGCCAGGGCAGTATAACTACCCCACAAGTGACCCCATTTTGGAAAGAAGACACCCCAAGGTATTCCGTGAGGGGCATGGCGAGTTCCTCGAATTTTTTTTTTTTTGTCGCAAGTTAGTGGAATATGAGACTTTGTAAGGAAAAAAGAAAAAAAAAAGAAAAATCATCATTTTCCGCTAACTTGTGACAAAAAATAAAAAATTCTAGGAACTCGCCGTGCCCCCCACGGAATACCTTGGGGTGTCTTCTTTCCAAAATGGGGTCACTTGTGGCGTAGTTATACTGCCCTGGCAATTTAGGGGCCCAAATGTGTAAGAAGTACCTTGCAATCAAAATGTGTAAAAAATGGCCTGCGAAATCCGAAAGGTGCCCCTTTGCCCACCTTGGCTGCAAAAAAGTGTCACACATGTGGTATTGCCGTACTCAGGAGAAGTTGGGCAATGTGTTTTGGGGGGTCATTTTACATATACCCATGCTGGGTGAGAGAAATATCTTGGCAAAAGACAACTTTTCCCATTTTTTTATACAAAGTTGGCATTTGACCAAGATATTTTTCTCACCCAGCATGGGTATATGTAAAATGACACCCCAAAACACATTCCCCAACTTCTCCTGAGTACGGCGATACCAGATGTGTGACACTTTTTTGCAGCCTAGATGCGCAAAGGGGCCCAAATTCCTTTTAGGAGGGCATTTTCAGACATTTGGATCCCAGACTTCTTCTCACACTTTCGGGCCCCTAAAAAGCCAGGGCAGTATAAATACCCCACATGTGACCCCACTTTGGAAAGAAGACACCCCAAGGTATTCAATGAGGGGCATGGCGAGTTCCTAGAATTTTTTTTTTTTTTGCATAAGTTAGCGGATATTGATTTTTTTTTGTTTTTTTCTCACAAAGTCTCACTTTCCGCTAACTTAGGACAAAAATTTCAATCTTTCATGGACTCAATATGCCCCTCACGGAATACCTTGGGGTGTCTTCTTTCCGAAATGGGGTCACATGTGGGGTATTTATACTGCCCTGGCTTTTTAGGGGCCCTAAAGCGTGAGAAGAAGTCTGGAATATAAATGTCTAAAAATGTTTACGCATTTGGATTCCGTGAGGGGTATGGTGCGTCCATGTGAGATTTTATTTTTTGACACAAGTTAGTGGAATATGAGACTTTGTAAGAAAAAACAAAAACAAACAAAAAATTTCCGCTAACTTGTGCCAAAAAAAATGTCTGAATGGAGCCTTACCAGGGGGGGGGGGGGGTGATCAATGACAGGGGGGTGATCAATGACAGGGGGGTGATCACCCATATAGACTCCCTGATCACCCCCCTGTCATTGATCACCCCCCCTGTAAGGCTCCATTCAGACATCCGCATGATTTTTTACGGATCCATGGATACATGGATCGGATCCACAGAACGCATGCGGATGTCTGAATGGAGCCTTACAGGGGGGTTATCAATGACAGGGGGTGATCAGGGTAATCAGGGTGATCACCCCCCTGTCACTGATCACCCCCCCTGTAAGGCTCCATTCAGACATCCGCATGATTTTTTACGGATCCATGGATACATGGATCGGATCCACAGAACGCATGCGGACGTCTGAATGGAGCCTTACAGGGGGGTTATCAATGACAGGGGGTGATCAGGGTAATCAGGGTGATCACCCCCCTGTCACTGATCACCCCCCCTGTAAGGCTCCATTCAGACATCCGCATGATTTTTTACGGATCCATGGATACATGGATCGGATCCACAAAACGCATGCGGACGTCTGAATGGAGCCTTACAGGGGGGTTATCAATGACAGGGGATGATCAGGGTGATCACCCCCCTGTCACTGATCACCCCCCCTGTAAGGCTCCATTCAGACATCCGCATGATTTTTTACGGATCCATGGATACATGGATCGGATCCACAGAACGCATGCGGACGTCTGAATGGAGCCTTACAGGGGGGTTATCAATGACAGGGGGTGATCAGGGTAATCAGGGTGATCACCCCCCTGTCACTGATCACCCCCCCTGTAAGGCTCCATTCAGACGTCCGCATGATTTTTACGGATCCATGGATACATGGATCGGATCCGTAAAAATCATGCGGACGTCTGAATGGAGCCTTACAGGGGGGTGATCAATGACAGGGGGGTGATCAATGACAGGGGGTGATCAGGGAGTGTACATGGGTGATCACCCGCCTGTCATTGATCACCCCCCTGTAAGGCTCCATTCAGACGTCCGTATGCTTTTTGCGGATCCGATCCATGTATCCGTGGATCCGTAAAAATCATACGGACGTCTGAACGGAGCCTGACAGGGGGGTGATCAATGACAGGGCGGTGATCAATGACAGGGGGGTGATCAGGGAGTTTATATGGGGTGATCATGGGTGATCAGGGGTTTATAAGGGGTTAATAAGTGACGGGGGGGGGTGTAGTGTAGTGTGGTGTTTGGTGGGACTGTACTGACCTACCTGAGTCCTCTGGTGGTCGATCCTAACAAAAGGGACCACCAGAGGACCAGGTAGGAGGTATATTAGACGCTGTTATGAAAACAGCGTCTAATATACCTGTTAGGGGTTAAAAAATTCGGATCTCCAGCCTGCCAGCGAGCGATCGCCGCTGGCAGGCTGGAGATCCACTCGCTTACCTTCCGTTCCTGTGAGCGCGCGCGCCTGTGCGCGCGCGTTCACAGGAAATCTCGCGTCTCGCGAGAAGACGCGTATATGCGTCCAGGAGGAATAAAGCAACCACCTCCCGGACGCATATACGCGTACAGCGGTCGGGAGGTGGTTAAAGATGTATTCTGGTTTTAAGGATAACATTTTCCTTTTAGAAGAATTTTCTAAGATACAGCGCATTTGTAAAGTCTTCAGACCTTTTCACTTTTTCACATTTTATTATGTTGCAACATTGTGCTAAAATACCGAAAAATCTAATTTTCTCCCATAAATCTGCACTCAATATCTCTTAAAGAGAAATTCAAAACAGAATTTCAGTAATGTTTGCAAATGTATTAAAAAGGAAAGCTCTGGGGACCTCCAATTGTTTTTGAGTGGTTTCTGCACCCTGATTAGAGTCCACCTGTGGTAAATTCAGTTGACTGTACATGATTTAGAAAAACGCACCCCTGTCTATATAAGTTCAGACAGCTGACAATGCATATCAAAACTAAGACCTGAGAAGGAAAGAACTGTGTTCAGAGCACAGATGTGGGGAAGGGTATAAAAATATTTCTGCTACACTAAAAGTTTTCAATAGCACAGTTGCCTCCATAATTCTTAAATGGAAGAAGTTTGGAACAACCAGGACTCTTACTAGAGCTGGTCGTCCCACCAAACTAAGTTATTGGGGGGAAAGGGGCTTTATTAAAAAGGCTATAGTCCAATGGCCACTTCATCTGGTTTGATGAAACCAAGATTGAACTTTTTGGCCTCAAATCTAAGCGTCATGTTTGGAGGAAACCAGGCACTGCCCAATACCATCCATACAGTGAAGCATGGTGAGGAAAGCATTATGCTATGGGAGTGTTTTTCAGCGTCTGGGACAGGGAGACTGGTCAGAGTTGAGAGAAAGCTGAATGGATCAAAAACAGAAAACAGGTTTTTGCCCTGACAATTCTTAGGCGCCCAATGTGGGGCTTGACCAGTGGACTCTTGACCCTGCAGTTCTGGCCACGACGGGAGGAGAACTGGACTCACAGATAAAATATACAGTGCTGTAAGTTAAGAATTTTATTCTTACACAATATATTTGTGTTTCCCGTATCTTTAACCGGGTCCGAGGCAGCGGGTCTATTGAAGTCTTACTGATGGTCAAGCCTATTATGGTAAGAACCAATTTATGCTTAGATATGGAATGTGATTGGTCTTGGTCTTGGGAAACATTTGGATTGGTCATTGGTGTTGGTTGATGTTTGGATTTTGTATCGTATCACAGAAAGTGCCCGTAGAGGAAATAGTGAACCGTGGAGTCCTCTGAGAAAGTATTAAGACAATATAGAGTTTTCCAATTAGTAATATAGTTGATACACTAAAAAGGAGATTAGTGAGGAAATTGGCTATAAGGAAGCAGATAGATGGTTGTTGAAATTTAGTTTCAACTAGATATTTCACATGTCTGGTAGAGAAATTCTTAACACATAGACATGGGCAATACACAGAGTACAGGTGAAACTTGAAAAATTTGAATATTGTGCCAAAGTCTATTTATTTCAGTAATACAAATTAAAAGGAATTGCAATAATGCAGCTTAAAATTCGATTTTTGTGAAAAGGTTCAATATTATAGGCTCAAAGTGTCACACTCTAGTCAGCAAATTAATCCATATCCACTGAGCAAAGGGTACCTCAAAATTGTGACTTTGGGATTTCATAAGCTGTAAGCCATAATCATCTAAATTATAACAAATAAAACCTTGCAATATCTCGTTTGCATGTAATCAGTCTATCACATATGTTAGTTTCACCTTTTAAGTTGCATTACTGAAATAAATGAACTTTGCACAATATCCTAATTTTTTTAGTTTCACCGGTATACCTGAGGGGTACAAATTAGCCAAACACATAGTCGAAGATGTAGAAGGAAAAGGCGGGTATGAAACATGGTAATTTAGATTCTAGCGTTTGGGAAAGGTTCAAAAGAACACATAGTGGTTGGATGAAGGATCAGGAATGTGGAATGTTGGTGTCGGGCAGGTGAGAAAGTGAAGAATGAGCAATGGCCAAGCGTAGTATTTGGAGGAGGAAATATGTATTATGATACCAATGTGAAAAAGGATGACATGAACGGACTGAAAGACAAAACGTGTCCAGTACCCTGTGCCCCGCCACCCCCTTATCCGATGGTAACGGGTGGCCCGGGATACTGGACATGTGGTGTTTGTGGAAATAAGGGCCCTGACTGGACTGAGACATGTAGAGTTTGTGGGGCACCAAAGCCCAGACCATGGACAGGACTGTACCCAGTGACTATCAGAACAAATTAAATTCCACGACCACCAGCACCACCACCAGTTGATGGGGCCGCAGACGGAGTAGACAGGGAAGACAATCAGACTCCCCAAGCCCCAGCAGTGAGAGGTCAGTATGAACAACAACACATTCTGTCATATTTACATTGGAGTCCTAAGGTTCAGATAGGACTTTTAGGTAGAATTCCTGACCAGGGGCCAAGTCCTGGTCAAAAAGTTTGGAAACTCACCCAAGATCTTCACTCTGCGGTCCAGCTCACCCCAAACCATCTCGATTGGGTTCAGGTCCGGTGACTGTGGAGGCCAGGTCATCTGGCGCAGCACCCCATCACTCTCCTTCATGGTCAAATAGCCCTTACACAGCCTGGAGGTGTGTTTGGGGTCATTGTCCTGTTGAAAAATAAATGATGGTCCAACTAAACGCAAACCGGATGGAATAGCATGCTTCTGCAAGATGCTGTGGTAGCCATGCTTATAGATAGAGGTATAGAATGAACCTTATATAAAACGGCGCTGCTGCAGAAGACAGGACTCAGGTAGGTAAAATAAAGCGGGTCTTTATTTGTATAAGTCTACGCGTTTCAGGGGCAGACTGCCCCTTCATCAGGACAATAGGTCTGTATATTGTGGGTGTGATTACTGTGCCTTTTATTTTGTCTTTTTGGCGCAATAATTCAGGCTTCTGTGGGCGTGTGCGGGGGCATAGGGAAGGCGGGGACGGGGGGCGTGCACGCACATGTTCAATTCCTGTTGCTATGACGCTCCCAGCTGGCATGTTGTGTGCCGGCTTAATGTTATGTGGGCGGGCCTTGCTGGTGTATCGCGGGCGGGCCTTGCTGATGTGCTGTGTGGGTGGAGTGGTGTTCCTTGTGCTCCGATGTTTGTGGGCGGTTGCTGAGCTCGTTCTATTACTGTGTGTGTTCTAATGGTGGGTATGGCCTGGGCGGGGTTGACTTTAGATGCCTCGGGTCTCGATCGCATACATTGTCTGGTATGGGTTCATGCGGTATCTGCGCCCGGTCGTTATTTCAGAGTAAATAGTGTCACTCGTATTCAGTTTCAGAGCCGGGGTGGATTGATGCACTAAACTCGGATGAAAATGATATACCATAACATATGTATAAATGTATATTAGGATTTGTGGGGCTCATAAACGTGAGGGAAACAAGCAGGTGTGTATATATATATATATATATATATGTATATATATATATATACGTGTGCGCTGGGAATCCCATATATGCATGAAAATAAGAGTGGACATTAACAAGTGGAGAAAAATAATAATGAAATAAAATAGAATAAAAATTAAAATAATAGTAATAATAAAAATAAAATAATAAATATAAAAAATACTAATAGTAATAAAAATAATAATAAATATAGAAATAAAATGAAAAAGTAATAGGAGACAAAATTAAGAAGCAAAAATAAAATAAAATGAACAAATAATGTGAACGAATAATAAATGAAAAGACATATATAGATATAAAAGTTGTAAAAGAGAGGCCATATATAGGAGTCCCACTCTGAGGGTCTATCAAGGGTTTCGGCATAGATATATGTTGGAGTAAAGGGATATATATTAGATCGGGCTAAGATCTATATCTAAAGATACATTTTCAGAGGAGTTGATAATGTGGATGGCCGTGTATAAGGATCTTAACCATGGGAGTGTGTCAAGGGGTTTGGGTGTCGGGTGGAGGTTCGTATCTAAAAGTTGTAAAATTATTAGAGGGATTTTTCACTGAAAACTACAAGTGGAGAAAGGGAGAGAGAAGGGGTTAACTTCACACTGTACGAGTCAGTGTATATAAAATTGTTTGACTCCTGGTAGGGATTCCAAGTAAGTAAGGGCGCTCATAAAGGCCCAGCATGGGAGGGCATGGGGTCCCGACAATCTTTGCGGATCCCAGAAACAAAGATATATTTTTTTAAAAAGGAGAGAGGTTAGGGGTCCCGAGCAAAAACTTGGGTTCCGCGAAAAAACAAATTTATTGGTTAAAACATATACTATAATGGTCAATATTAATGCACACCCCTATATATGCACAACATATAAATGGAGCGTACTGTACGTTTATACGTGTGGGCGCACACGTGTATGTCTGTAGGTACTGTGGGGTATATGTGAGGTATTAGGAATTACAAGTAGCCATGCTGGTTCAGTATGCCTTCAATTTTGAATAAATCCCCAACAGTGTCACCAGCAAAGCACCACACCATCACACCTCCTCCTCCATGCTTCACAGTGGGAACCAGGCATGTAGAGTCCATCCGTTCACCTTTTCTGGTCTAATGTCCATTCCTTGTCTTCTTTAACCCAGACAAGTCTCTTCATCAGCCCCCAGATCCCCCAGTCAGTGCCTCTCCATCAGCCCCCAGTTCCCCCAGTCAGTGCCTCTGCATCAGCCCCCAGGCCCCCCAGTCAGTGCCTCTCTATCAGCCGCCTCATAAAATAAAATAAAAACACTTACCCTCTCCTGCTCCTGGACGCCGCCGCTCCTCTCCTCCTATGTGATGATCCTGCTGTTGGCTGTGCTGTGAAGGCTGCGCACAGCGTGACGTCACAGACTGCCTCAGCCCTCATGCCTGTGAGCAGCCCTGCACAGCCAACAGCCGAGGACCAGGAAGCGATAAGTACAAAGCCTTCACCGCTTCCTGGTCCTTTTGCCCAGCGTTAAAGACGAGCAAACCCTGAAAGGGAATGGTGTTCCTGCTTTGAAAAAAGTGCAGGAATGCCGTTCCCACATGTTCCCGAATGTTACAACAGATACAAGCCACATATAGGGCAACATGGGTAGACTTAAATGACTTAGTGGCCTTCCAAATGGGAGAATCACCATATAACCTTCTAAAAGAACAATTACTGGCTGAAAGGGTAAAAACTGACCAGATCTCATGGTCTGACTGGGAAAAGGCCAATGCATCGGGCATAGATTATTGCAGGATTTTTGGCAGATGGGTCAGGACAAAGGAAGATGACAGTGCCCGTAGTTTAAAAGATGTAGTACAGGAGACTAAAGAATACATAGTGGTATTTCAGTCTAGACTACAGACAGTGTGGACAGACATGGGTTAGGATACCACTGGACATATGGGACATAAGTTACTGACATCCGCTTTCTTGGAGGGACTGAGATTTGCCTTCCAGACAAAACTGAAGGCATGTAAGCCTGAATGGAGGGTGACAGCACTACCTCGGTTAGTTGCTGCTGCTAAGGGTTTAGAACTAGACATGTCCACTACCAGATCCTCAAAAATCAATATGGTACAACAGAGACCATGGTCTGGTCAACAGGGACAGACCAGACAGAGGAGGGGTGACTTCAGATGTTACAATTGTGGCAAACCTAGTCACACGCGCAGAAATTGACAATTACCCCCTCAAGAACAACAGGTGAACTCACAGAACCAGGGTTCAGTGCACATCCCTGGTCCGGTGACCTCACAATAGGAAGTTGGCAACCCCCTGTCCTTATCTGCCATGATCACGGCGACCGAAGGTTGCCGGATCAAAATACCAGTTCAGGTGGGCAATCAGCAGGTTCCCTTTTTAGTTGACATGGGGCAGCCGAAACCGTAATTAATCCAGATTATGTGAAACCATGGCAGATAAGTGGACAACGTGTAACTGCCTAAGGGTTCATGGGGAAGTAGTTTTTGTTCCTGATAGTACATTGGTGACTCATTCAATTTTCTGGGTACTGATGTCCTGTAGGCACTGGGGGCTCATATTCACTTTAATGAGGATGGTACCACACGTGTACTGTAGATATTGACACCCCCAATGATGTTTTAACCCGGCTTCTAGCTTTACATCTGGAGCTGGACCAAACATCCTGTGTGGTACAATTGGGGCAGGACCTGCAGCCAGTTCTCAACAAATTGTGGGCAAAGGGTAAAACTGATATTGGTAGATTGGTTGTCACTCCTTTCATGGTTCATTTGAAACCTGGGTGCAGTCCACCTCGGGTCCACCAGTATCCTCTGAGTCACGCACAAGAAGTCTGTCACCGAGCAGATTGAACAATATGTTCAAATGGGGGTCCTGGTGGTTACCAACTCACCCGCCAATACTCCCCGGTCAAGAAAAGGATGGTACATGACCTAAGGGAAATCTACAAGTTCACTGTCCTACAGACCCTGATTGTCCCCAATCCACATACCTTGTTGTTACAAGTGCCTTCAAAGGCTTTATGTTATACTGTGATTGATCCTGCAAATGCAATTTTTAGTGTCCTTCTCCACCTGGACTGTCAATATATGTCTGCATGCAACTTTAAGAGTACACAGTATGCCTGGACAGTACTGCCACAGGGTGCCCAGAATTCACCCACCATGTATACTCAAGCCCTTAAGTCTGTGTTGACAAGGTGGTCAATTCCTAGATGGTATAGTCCTTTTGCAATATGTTGATGATCTGTTGCTTTGTGCCCCCATTTCTGAAACATGTAAAAATGCATCATTGTCATTGTTTATCTTTCTGGCAGAAAGTGGTTGTAAATCATCAAAGGACAAACTGCAATTTTGCCAATTCCATGTTACTTTCCTCGGTCACTGTTTGTCAGAAGGTCCTCGTTACCTCACCGAGGAAAGAAAACAGGCTGTAAAACACATCACACTCCCTCGGGGGCCAAAACCCCTCAGAATGTTTTTGGGACTGGTGTCTTATTACATATTGTGGACAATATCCAGCTCACCTGCTGCCTCTATCCCTTGAATCGACTTCCCTGATACATGGAATACCTTGGTAAGAACGTAAACTTGTAGGAATGAAGAGATGAATCCAGCATCGAAGTTGAAAAAAATGTGGGTTCCTTTATTTAATATAGTACAGATCCATACAGTGACAGCCTCACCTCAGTGTTCCAAGTGATCGTCTACGCGTTTCGAACAAATGTGTTCTTATTCATGACTGATCAGAATTCTAAATGGCGATGCCTATAAGGGCTAGTCACAACCACTCCTCCCATCTCCAGGTGGTGATTAGAAGCAGTAGATTGCGACACATCCGAGACGGAGCAAATAGGATAATCTGAAATAACATTGGTGTAAGTTAAAAGTGTGTAAAAACAAATGTGTGCACCTAAAATGTGTACTGTTCAGGCTCTTGTGTGTAAATTTAGGAATAACAAGATATATAAACCAGTCTCACATAAAAAGATGCAAAAAATTAATTCCTGAAAAACCGCATAGTCTGAACAGTGGTTTCCAATGTTAAAAACAAAACAAAAAAATGCATATCAAACATGGCAGATATAACTTCATAATTGCTCCTTTGAAAGAAATAAACAAATAGGTGTATAAGTACACCAGGAATGGACTCGATCCTAATGCAAATACATAAGTTCTTTTTTCAAGTTCAAGCCATTCGGATGCCTCGTTTTTAATCGAAGAATCTAAAAGGCTTCCATCTGTATTAATCGCTTTGGAAATTGCCCCCTCGAATAGAAGGTGAAACTCACTTTATTCCAAAGGCAGAAAAAGTTCGTAAGCTCCTATAATGCACCGAAATAAAATGCCTAGCTGCATTCGAAATATTGACATACAAAGAATTGGTAACATAATTCAAATGTTCCAAGATTCTATTTTTCAGCCTTCTTATAGTGCTTCCAACATAAAGGAGGTCACATTGATAACATAAATGACCCCAGTGGTATTGCAGTTTATATAAGACCTAATGGGGAAAGTTGAAGTATGTTCTGAATCCTGGAACATTTTGGTGGGCAGGACATAACCGCAAGTTTTGCAGGGATGGCTGCCACACCGAGTGAATCCGGCATATTTGAGCCAGGTGCTTGCCTGGGATCTCTTTGGGATAGAAGTGAAAGGTGAAGGAGACGGTGAAGCAGCCAGCATGGGAGATCATCTAGCTGCACACCAAAATGTTCCAGGATTCAGAATATACTTCAACTTTCCCCATTAGGTCTTATATAAACTGCAATACCACTGGGGTCATTTATGTTATCAGATGTACACAATGTGACCTCCTTTATGCTGGAAGCACTATAAAAAGGTTGAAAGATAGAATCTTGGAACATTTGAATTATGTTACCAATTCTTCGTATGTCAATATTTTGAATGCAGCTAAGCATTTTATTTCGGTGCATGATAGGAGCTTACAAACTTTTTCCGCCTTTGGAATCAAGCGAGTTTCACCTTCTATTCGAGGGGGCAATTTCCAAAGGCGATTAATACAGAGGGAAGCCTTTTGGATTCTTCGATTAAAAACTAGGCATCCGAATGGCTTGAACTTGAAAAAAGTAAACTTTCCTGGGCATGCCTTCACCATCTCGGTTTCAGAATAAGTAACCTCAATCGCAGGTGTATGTGTGTAGGCAATGTGTTCCCAATACACAAAGAGCCTAAATAGATTAATCCCTAAATACACTGTAAAAGTGGGTGGACACTTTGAGACACGCCGCCTTATTACAAAACAGATTCGCTAAACGAAAGCCAAAATGGAAACAAACATGACCAATGGATCCGCTTTACAGACGGATCCATTTAAACGGTTCCATCTGAATGGGTTCCGTTCATCTCCATTTTGTCAGTTGTGTGACGGATCCGTTTCAAATGCATTTCAAACTGATCTGTGAAACGCGAGTGTGAAAGTAGCCTTACCTATTCAAGCCATTCAGAAATTGTTTTCTCATGACACATTGTACTTCATGTTAATGGTAAATTCTAATCAATATGTTTTACATGTATTTATAAAAGAATCCCAAAGTTAACAAAAAATTTTAAAAATTCACTGTTTTCTAATTTTTAATCTCTCTGTTTTTAAGACAGATAGTGATGCCTCATAAAATATTCATTAATTAACATTCCCCATATGTCTACTTTATATTGGCATCATTTTGGTAATTAAATGCTATTCTTTTAGGATGTTAGAAGGTTTATAATTTTAGAAGCAATTTTTGAAATTTTTAGGAAAATTTCCAAAGTCAACTTTTTTAAGGATCAGTTCAGTTCAGAAGTTTTTTTTGTGGGGCTTACAAAATAGAATCAACTCATAAATGACCCCATTTTAGAAGCAACACCGCTCAAACTATTCAAAGCTGGTTTTAGAAATGTTGTTAACCCTTTAGGTATTCCATAGGAATTAAAGCAAAATAGAGGTGAAATTTCAAAATTTCACATTTTTTCCAGATTTTCCATTTTAATTTTTTCCTGGAACACAACAAGGATTAACAACAAAACATACCTTAATCTTTATTGCCCTGATTCTGCCGTTTACACAAACACCCCATATGTGGTTGTATACCGCTGTTTGGGCATATGACAGGGCACAGAATGCAAGGAGCGTATATGGTTTTTGGAGGGTAGATTTTGCTGGAATGGTCTTTGGGCACAATGTTTCATATGAAGAGACCCTGAGGCTCAGACACAGTCAAAACACCCAAAAAGTGACCACATTTTGTAAACTATACCACCCAAGGAATTTTTAAATGGTTGTAGCAAACACTTCACTCAACAGGTTTTTCATTGAATTTTTAATGGGTGTGAAAATGAAAAATATTTTTTTATTTTGCAAAAAATGATGCCTTAGGCCCAAACTTTCTTTTTCACAAAAGATAACGTGTGATATTTTTATAGATCCGGTCATTGCGGACGTAACAATCCCAAATATGTCTAGTTTTTATTTTTACGTTTTTTCTTAAAGCCATATTGTTGTAATTTTTCTGGCTATAGTCGATTGTGAGGGCTTGTTTTTCGCGGGACAAGGTGACATTATTGCTACCATTTTGGGACACATAAGACTTTTTGATTTGATATGGTTTTTGTGACAAAAAAAGCTGTTTTGGCATAATCTTTGTTTCTTTTTACACCGTTCACTTGATAGGGTAGATCATGTGATATTTTTGTAGAGCCAATTGTTACGGACGTGGAGATACCAAATAAGTCTTTTCCTTTTTTTATGCTTTACACAATGCGAGCATTTTTAGAAAAAAATCATGTTTTTATGTTGCAATTTGCTAATTTTTTTGTGTAATTTTTATTTTTTGCGGTGTTCACCTGATGGGGTAGATCACATGACATTATTATAGAGCTGGTCATTGCAGATGCGGTGATACCAAACATGTCTATTTAATTTTGGGGGATAAAAATTTTAAAATGTAAAACTTTTTTTTTCAAAGCACTTTATTTATTTTATTTTTCAGTTTTACACTTTGTGTCCCCCATAAGGTCATACAAGACCACTAGGGGACATTTAACTTAATTTTATTTTATTTCTTTACTTTTGAGATTTTGGCGCTTGGAAGGAATGCGACATGACAAGAGGAACAATAGATCAAACAAACAGGTTTGAGCAGGAGTCTAGAAGGATTTAAGCAGGAGTTGGACAAGCTCTCTTGGTTCCCAAAGCAGGCATTTCAGATCGGTCCCCCAACCTTCGGTCTCTTGCTTCGGGATAGGTGTAATTAAGTCCTAACTGTGTCATTACTCACAATCAGAGCTATGCTGGGTTTTTGGGTTTAGTTAGATCCTTCAGCTCTCTCACATAAACAGTGATCATGTCAAGTAATTGTCAAGACTAATAGAGAAGGCATTATTATAGACATTATTTGTATTGATCAATGTGAGCCTCAGTTTTGAAAACATTTATTTCTGATGGTCAAGAAGCCATAAACAGTGCATGATGATCAAGAAGACATGAACAGAGCATGTGCAGAGCATTACTTCCATGGGAATCCCAAAAATAGCTGATCGAGATCAGCTATTTTTGAAAGTCCCTTAAGAGTAAATGGAGGGTGGGTGTGCATGCACAGTGAACACTCCTTCACTTCAGGAGTCCTGTTCTGGAGATAGGAATGGGTCCAAGAATGAGACCCGCACCTATCTCACATAGATGTCATATTCTAATGCTATGCAATTAATGTTTGAGATGGGACTGTCCCTTGGCATTTGTCAAATTATGGCATATTCTCATTAAGCAAATCTGATTTATTTTCTCATTGACAATGGACCTCAATGACTACAGTAAATAATGTATTGTCGGTTATTAAGGAGTTACTGTATATCCATCTTTATGTTTCATTAAAGAAAGCTTTAGAAGAACATTACATAACTGTATGAACAATCACAAACCACAGATACAGAATTCCTCTGTAAAGTTTTCAAAATCTTGAAAATAAAATGACTGTAAAGTTTTCAAAATCTCGAAACAAAAATAACTCTGGAAATATGATCTGTATGTATGTCACTTAGTTTGTACGAAAAGCATTGCCTCTGTTGCTGTGAAGATTTCAGAGAAATTAGGTTCATCAAAGCTTAGCTCCAGGGAATGAATACCAGCGAGCCTGTGGGCATATGTGACATTAAAGAAATTACCTCAGTGACAGTAGATGGATTCTCTTTATTGTAAATTCCTCACTTTTTTATTAACTAAAAATTGGAGCTACTATTTTCCATATCCCTAGAGAATTGCGGAGCATATGAAATATTTGTGCTCTGTGATTGTTGCTTTTTTCAGAGTCTTCATAGGCAGCTGCAGTAGTATATTCCAGTATAGAGCACAAGCTGTTTTCATCTTGTATATGAACACATCAGGGGGTTTTATACAGTATTTGTACAAGGTCATAATAACACTATTTACCTGTTGTCAGTGAATAAGTCTTTGCAAAGAATAAGATATACTGTACAGTACATATACAGTCCTGTATAGGAAGTTGACTGTGAAAAGGGACATATGCAAATACTGTATCCTGAACTGGCAAAGCCAACGAGTCGTTTCCTTGAGGGCATTATACAGTATTTTTGAGAGTATCATTTTTGAGAGTACAAGAGGGAATGTAAATAAGCTCTTAGTACTCTCAGCCCCCAACGCTACCAGATGTAAAGTAGCTATCTTATAAGTCAATAATCAACTTTTTAAAGGGCCTTGACACATGATAATAATGAAGTCAGCCAGCATCTCATCTGTAGACAGCTGTTTTGAGGTAATTGCCCATCATCAATGCAGAGCATAGTGTACTGGCTTAACTGGTAGAGAGGTCTAGGTCAGGATTTTGGGAAAACAATGTTTCCTTATGGAGAGTGCCTTAAACGTCGTGAGGAGTCTTATAGGCAGGCAACATGAGTCTGCAATACTGGAAAGAGGAATGCAAATGAGCTCTTAGCAAGCTCTGCCATTTAAGGTACTCAACATAAGGAGATATTGCATTACCCACATCCTGACTTAGGCCTCACATAGTGAAGCAAGTACTCTCTACTCTGCACTGATGAGGGGCAATCACCCCGTAAATGTTGTCTGCAGATGAGATGCTGGCTTAATTTATTATCCAAGTTATGAGTCAAGGCCTTTTAAAAGGTCAAGCATTGACTTATAGGTAAGCTACTTTAGATCTGGTAGCATTAGAGGCACAGCTTGCGAAGAGCTAATTTGCATTCCTTCTTCCCAAAATTCCAGAGGATCGTTGCCTGGCCTATAAGACTCCTCATGCCATTTTAAGGCACTCCCCATAAGAAGATATTGCATTCCCTAAATCTAGAGAGTTCCATGCACATATTTTAACATCTGTTTTAGGAAGTTTTCTGTGAAGCCATTTTTAAGGGCTAGAATGGGTAAAACTAATAAATAAGTATTATCTCAAATATCCTTAGCTGGTGCCATTATGATGCTGCTGTCCATTTCCAGGCTCTGACTTAAAACACAGACTTCTCAGTCTTCTGTCCCGAGCTACAGCACTTGTATGAAAACTGTACCATGATGCCTGTTGCTCTGCTTAATAATACAGTATGTTTCTCAACTGACACCATTATAATTGAGTGATGTCTATATTGTTATATATCTTAGAAATGTTTTAGTATATCTTGGAATAGCCCTTTATTTCTATTTTATTCTATTCATACTTTTATTTGTTTTATGTGCCATGTAAGTATCCAGAGCAGTAAAGAAAGTTTTTATATTTTGTATTTTTAATATTGTACCCACTCTTTGTAGTCACATTTGGCATATTTTACAGATAGTTTTATATGAGAAAATATATTAAGGAATAGGAAAAATATATTTATTCCCCTCTGTATCCTAATGTACCTGGTTCAACCAATGCCATTAGCTCTATGAAGGAGTGTTCTAAATATTCTTTGAGCTGAAATAAACAATGGTCTAGCATGCCTTGAAATTATCTACAGCAAATTTATTAAAAGACAAATGCCTCCTTATAAATTTGTCACATGTGCCTAAAGTGGGAAAATCTATGCTGGGTATGAGTGTCATTTTCTGGCTTTCAACTTAAAGGGAACCTGTCATCGGGTTAATGCTGCCCTCAATCAGAGCAGCAAAAAGTAGTGACAGACACACTGAGTTCGGCAATGTGTCACTCATGAGCGAAAAGTAAGTGGTTTGCCGAGAACCATAATCATTGCAGCATGGGCCTTGAAAAGGGTCAAATCTACCTGAGAAGAATCAGGTATTCATAAGCTCCTGCTCTCCCTGCCCATAATTTTTGGAGAGCTATTGTTTTCATGATTTTGGCACATATTGTGATTTCCAAAACTGGCACAAACTGCTTAAAGTGTAGGTCAATGTGTATACCTTATGAACTTTTTAAGACATCATTTGTGTACCTTATGTCTGAAAGAGTGCAACAGCAAAATTCCCAGAAATATCCACAGGAAGGCTGGTTTTACATGGGCGTTGCGGGTGTGTTGCGGGAAAAAATGCGGGTGCATTGCGGGAACATGCACGATTTTTCCCCAAGATTGCAAAGCGTTTTAATGCGTTTTGCACACGCGTAAAAAAAATCGGTATGTTTGATACCCAGACCCAAACCCGGACGTCTTCACAGAAGAAGTTATGCATGTTATGCATTACTGGTGTCAAACTTATTTTTTCTGTCCTCCATACTGGACATGGCTTAAAAGTTTTTAGGACAGTCAGTAACCTGCACAGCCTTCTCCTTCTTGCTCTCTTTTTTGACTGATTTCCGGTTGGCCCTCAGATCTAAAGAGACCCTCTGTGCGGAACCCTTTAAGCATAGCGGAAATACGGACCCTGCACGGGTTTGTGCGCTCGCATTTTCCCTTGAGGTCAAAAATTTGATTTACGTTTTCAATTTCTTGTAAATTTAGTTTTATTGAGTTTTCAAGGATAAAAGCATACAAAATAATCCCTGCATGTTTCATCCATCAAGAATAATAACATTAATAGGCTGAAACATGTGAAATTTTACAATTTCAACAGTAAAAATACAAACTGGTTTCCAAAAAAGTTGGGACACTAAACAAATTGTGAATAAAAACTGAATGCAATGATGTGGAGATGGCAAATGTCAATATTTATTTGTAATAGAACGTAGATGACAGATCAAACTTTTAATCTGAGTAAATGTATCATTTTAAAGGAAAAATTAGTTGTTTCAAATTTTCACGGTGTCAATAAATCCCCAAAAAGTTGGGACAAGTAGCAATAAGAGGCTGAAAAAAGTAAATTTGAGCATAACGAAGAGCTGGAAGACCAATTAACACTAATTAGGTCAATTGGCAACATGATTGGGTATAAAAAGAGCTTCTCAGAGTGGCAGTGTCTCTCAGAAGCCAAGATGGGTAGAGGATCACCAATTCCCACAATGTTGCGCAGAAAGATAGTGGAGCAATATCAGAAAGGTGTTACCCAGTGAAAAATTGCTAAGTCTTTGCATCTATCATCATCAACTGTGCATAACATCATCCGAAGATTCTGAGAATCTGGAACAATCTCTGTGCGTAAGGGTCAAGGCCGTAAAACCATACTGGATGCCCGTGATCTCCAGGCCCTTAAACGACACTGCACCACAAACAGGAATGCTACTGTAAAGGAAATCACAGAATGGGCTCAGGAATACTTCCAGAAACCATTGTCAGTGAACACAATCCACCGTGCCATCCGCCGTTGCCAGCTGAAACTCTACAGTGCAAAGAAGAAGCCATTTCTAAGCAAGATCCACAAGCTCAGGCGTTTTCACTGGGCCAGGGATCAATTTAAATGGAGTGTGGCAAAATGGAAGACCGTTCTGTGGTCAGACAAGTCACGATTCGAAGTTCTTTTTGGAAATCTGGGACGCCATGTCATCCGGACCAAAGAGGACAAGGACAACCCAAGTTGTTATCAACGCTCAGTTCAGAAGCCTGCATCTCTGATGGTATGGGGTTGCATGAGTGCATGTGGCATGGGCAGCTTGCATGTCTGGAAAGGCACCATCAATGCAGAAAAATATATTCAGGTTCTATAACAACATATGCTCCCATCCAGACATCATCTCTTTCAGGGAAGACCCTGCATTTTTCAACAAGATAATGCCAGACCACATTCTGCATCAATCACAACATCATGGCTGCGTAGGAGAAGGATCCGGGTACTGAAATGGCCAGTCTGCAGTCCAGATCTTTCACCTATAGAGAACATTTGGCACATCATAAAGAGGAAGGTGCAACAAAGAAGGCCCAAGACGATTGAACAGTTAGAGGCCTGCATTAGACAAGAATGGGAGAGCATTCCTATTTCTAAACTTGAGAAACTGGTCTCCTCGGTCCCCAGACGTCTGTTGAGTGTTGTAAGAACAAGGGAAGATGCCATACAGTGGTGAAAATGGCCTTGTCCCAACTTTTTGGGGATTTGTTGACACCATGAAATTCTGATTCAACATATTTTTCCCTTTAAATGGTACATTTTCTCAGATTAAACTTTTGTTCCGTGATTTATGTTCTATTCTGAATAAAATATTAGAAGTTGGCACCTCCACATCATTGCATTCAGTTTTTATTCACGATTTGTATAGTGTCCAAACTTTTTTGGAATCCAGTTTGTAATAATAAAAAGAAAATTATGCAAAGTGGAACCCATACTTCTTAATGTGTTGTGTTTCTTTATTCAGACTCTCACCAAGACAGTATTTATTCAATTAATAATAATAGAGCGTGGATTTCCCCTTTCCGTGTAGATGTGATCTTAATCTTTATTTATCCGCTTCTTCAAGGGTGAAATACACACTCGTCCATATAAGTAAAGGTTAATTTGAGAGATCTATTGTCCATTTTATTTTATATAGAACATTAAACTATTATGGTACAATCAAATGGATCACTCCATTTATGAGAAATATACCTATGTATTATTAGATAGATAGGGGTCCACCTTTTAATCAATCAGAAAAAAAAAAGGAGCATGAATACAGTAACTGTGAAAAAAAGAATAAGAAGAACAAAACAGGAAATAACATTGTCACGTCATGACGATATCTTAAATCAAGAAAGATTTAGAGAGAAAGAAGAAAAAATATACCTCTTCAAAATATTTTTCCATCTTGTTTGTGTTTATGAAATCAATCAATTTTTGCCATGTTCTCAAGTAAGAGTTATATTAACCAAGGGTAGACCACTTTATTTTCTCCATTTTATTTATCTGACACATGTCATTGAACCACTCTCTAATGGTGGGGGGTTTCCACTCTAAGCCAATACTTAGGAATAATTGCCTTTATTGCACATATGAGAAACGGGAATAGTCTGCCTTTCAATATCAAATTGTGTTTTTTTATAAATGTTGAACAGGATCAACTCCCCATTAGAGTTGAGCGAACACCTGGATGTTCGGGTTCGAGAAGTTCGGCCGAACATCCCGGAAATGTTCGGGTTCGGGATCCGAACCCGATCCGAACTTCGTCCCGAACCCGAACCCCATTGAAGTCAATGGGGACCCGAACTTTTCGGCACTAAAACGGCTGTAAAACAGCCCAGGAAAGGGCTAGAGGGCTGCAAAAGGCAGCAACATGTAGGTAAATCCCCTGCAAACAAATGTGGATAGGGAAATTAATTAAAATAAAAATTAAATAAATAAAAATTAACCAAAATCAATTGGAGAGAGGTTCCATAGCAGAGAATCTGGCTTCCCGTCACCCACCACTGGAACAGTCCATTCTCAGATATTTAGGCCCCGGCACCCAGGCAGAGGAGAGAGGTCCCGTAACAGACAATCTGGCTTCATGTCAGCAGAGAATCAGTCTTCATGTCATAGCAGAGAATCAGGCTTCACGTCACCCACCACTGTAAGAGTCCATTTTCATAAATTTAGGCCCAGCACCCAGGCAGAGGAGAGAGGTCCCGTAACAGACAATCTGGCTTCATGTCAGCAGAGAATCAGTCTTCATATCATAGCAGAGAATCTGGCTTCCCGTTACCCACCACTGGAACAGTCCATTCTCAGATATTTAGGCCCCGGCACCCAGGCAGAGGAGAGAGGTCCCGTAACAGACAATCTGGCTTCATGTCAGCAGAGAATCAGTCTTCATATCATAGCAGAGAATCAGGCTTCACGTCAGCCACCACTGCAACAGTCCATTGTCATAAATTCAGGCCCAGCACCCAGGCAGAGGAGAGAGGTCCCGTAACAGACAATCTGGCTTCATGTCAGCAGAGAATCAGTCTGCATGTCATAGCAGAGAATGAGGCTTCACGTCACCCACCACTGCAACAGTCCATTTTCATAAATTTAGGCCCAGCACCCAGGCAGAGGAGAGAGGTCCCGTAACAGAGGATCTGGCTTCATGTCACCAGAGAATCAGTCTGCATGTCATAGCAGAGAATCAGGCTTCACGTCACCCACCACTGCAACAGTCCATTTTCATAAATTTAGGCCCAGCACCCAGGCAGAGGAGAGAGGTCCCGTAACAGAGGATCTGGCTTCATGTCACCAGAGAATCAGTCTGCATGTCATAGCAGAGAATCAGGCTTCACGTCAGCCACCACTGCAACAATCCATTGGCATATATTTAGGCCTAGCACACAGGCAGAGGAGAGAGGTCCCGTAACAGACAATCTGGCTTCATGTCAGCAGAGAATCAGTCTTCATATCATAGCAGAGAATCAGGCTTCACGTCAGCCACCAATGCAACAGTCCATTGTCAGATATTTAGGCCCAGCACCCAGGCAGAGGAGAGAGGTCCCGTAACAGAGGATCTGGCTTCATGTCAGCAGAGAATCAGTCTTCATGTCATAGCAGAGAATCAGGCTTCACGTCACCCACCACTTTAAGAGTCCATTTTCTTAAATTTAGGCCCAGCACCCTGGCAGAGGAGAGAGGTCCCGTAACAGACGATCTGGCTTCATGTCAGCAGAGAATCAGTCTGCATGTCATAGCAGAGAATGAGGCTTCACGTCACCCACCACTGCAACAGTCCATTTTCATAAATTTAGGCCCAGCACCCAGGCAGAGGAGAGAGGTCCCGTAACAGAGGATCTGGCTTCATGTCACCAGAGAATCAGTCTGCATGTCATAGCAGAGAATCAGGCTTCACGTCACCCACCACTGCAACAGTCCATTTTCATAAATTTAGGCCCAGCACCCAGGCAGAGGAGAGAGGTCCCGTAACAGAGGATCTGGCTTCATGTCACCAGAGAATCAGTCTGCATGTCATAGCAGAGAATCAGGCTTCACGTCAGCCACCACTGCAACAATCCATTGGCATATATTTAGGCCTAGCACACAGGCAGAGGAGAGAGGTCCCGTAACAGACAATCTGGCTTCATGTCAGCAGAGAATCAGTCTTCATATCATAGCAGAGAATCAGGCTTCACGTCAGCCACCAATGCAACAGTCCATTGTCAGATATTTAGGCCCAGCACCCAGGCAGAGGAGAGAGGTCCCGTAACAGACAATCTGGCTTCATGTCAGCAGAGAATCAGTCTGCATGTCATAGCAGAGAATGAGGCTTCACGTCACCCACCACTGCAACAGTCCATTTTCATAAATTTAGGCCCAGCACCCAGGCAGAGGAGAGAGGTCCCGTAACAGAGGATCTGGCTTCATGTCAGCAGAGAATCAGTCTGCATGTCATAGCAGAGAATCAGGCTTCACGTCAGCCACCACTGCAACAGTCCATTGTCATAAATTCAGGCCCAGCACCCAGGCAGAGGAGAGAGGTCCCGTAACAGACAATCTGGCTTCATGTCACCAGAGAATCAGTCTGCATGTCATAGCAGAGAATGAGGCTTCACGTCAGCCACCACTGCAACAATCCATTGGCATATATTTAGGCCTAGCACACAGGCAGAGGAGAGGTTCATTCAACTTTGGGTAGCCTTGCAATATAATGGTAAAATGAAAATAAAAATAGGATTGAATGAGGAAGTGCCCTGGAGTCCAATAATATATGGTTATGGGGAGGTAGTTAATGTCTAATCTGGACAAGGGACGGACAGGTCCTGTGGGATCCATGCCTGGTTCATTTTTATGAACGTCAGCTTGTCCACATTGGCTGTAGACAGGCGGCTGCGTTTGTCTGTAATGACGCCCCCTGCCGTGCTGAATACACGTTCAGACAAAACGCTGGCTGCCGGGCAGGCCAGCACCTCCAAGGCATAAAAGGCTAGCTCTGGCCACGTGGACAATTTAGAGACCCAGAAGTTGAATGGGGCCGAACCATCAGTCAGTACGTGGAGGGGTGTGCACACGTACTGTTCCACCATGTTAGTGAAATGTTGCCTCCTGCTAACACGTTGCGTATCAGGTGGTGGTGCAGTTAGCTGTGGCGTGTTGACAAAAGTTTTCCACATCTCTGCCATGCTAACCCTGCCCTCAGAGGAGCTGGCCGTGACACAGCTGCCTTGGCGACCTCTTGCTCCTCCTCTGCCTTGGCCTTGGGCTTCCACTTGTTCCCCTGTGACATTTGGGAATGCTCTCAGTAGCGCGTCTACCAACGTGCGCTTGTACTCGCGCATCTTCCTATCACGCTCCAGTGCAGGAAGTAAGGTGGGCACATTGTCTTTGTAGCGTGGATCCAGCAGGGTGGCAACCCAGTAGTCCGCACAGGTTAAAATGTGGGCAACTCTGCTGTCGTTGCGCAGGCACTGCAGCATGTAGTCGCTCATGTGTGCCAGGCTGCCCAGGGGTAAGGACAAGCTGTCCTCTGTGGGAGGCGTATCGTCATCGTCCTGCCTTTCCCCCCAGCCACGCACCAGTGATGGACCCGAGCTGCGTTGGGTGCCACCCCGCTGTGACCATGCTTCATCCTCATCCTCCTCCACCTCCTCCTCATCCTCGTCCTCCTCGTCCTCCAGTAGTGGGCCCTGGCTGGCCACATTTGTACCTGGCCTCTGCTGTTGCCAAAAACCTCCCTCTGAGTCACTTCGAAGAGACTGGCCTGAAAGTGCTAAAAATGACCCCTCTTCCTCCTCCTCCTCCTCCTCCTCCTGGGCCACCTCCTCTTCCATCATCGCCCTAAGTGTTTTCTCAAGGAGACATAGAAGTGGTATTGTAACGCTGATAACGGTGTCATCGCCACTGGCCATGTTGGTGGAGTACTCGAAACAGCGCAACAGGGCACACAGGTCTCGCATGGAGGCCCAGTCATTGGTGGTGAAGTGGTGCTGTTCTGTAGTGCGACTGACCCGTGCGTGCTGCAGCTGAAACTCCACTATGGCCTGCTGCTGCTCGCACAGTCTGTCCAGCATGTGCAAGGTGGAGTTCCACCTGGTGGGCACGTCGCATATGAGGCGGTGAGCGGGAAGGCCGAAGTTACGCTGTAGCGCAGACAGGCGAGCAGCGGCAGGATGTGAACGCCGGAAGCGCGAACAGACGGCCCGCACTTTATGCAGCAGCTCTGACATGTCGGGGTAGTTGTGAATGAACTTCTGCACCACCAAATTCAGCACATGCGCCAAGCAAGGGATGTGCGTCAAATTGGCTAGTCCCAGAGCTGCAACGAGATTTCGCCCATTATCACACACCACCAGGCCGGGCTTGAGGCTCACCGGCAGCAACCACTCGTCGGTCTGTTGTTCAATACCCCGCCACAACTCCTGTGCGGTGTGGGGCCTGTCCCCCAAACATATGAGTTTCAGAATGGCCTGCTGACGTTTACCCCGGGCTGTGCTGAAGTTGGTGGTGAAGGTGTGTGGCTGACTGGATGAGCAGGTGGAAGAAGAGGAGGAGGAAGCCGAGAAGGAGGAGGTGGCAACAGGAGGCAAAGAATGTTGCCCTGCGATCCTTGGCGGCGGAAGGACGTGCGCCAAACAGCTCTCCGCCTGGGGCCCAGCTGCCACTACATTTACCCAGTGTGCAGTTAGGGAGATATAGCGTCCCTGGCCGTGCTTACTGGTCCACGTATCTGTGGTTAGGTGGACCTTGCTACAGATGGCGTTGCGCAGTGCACACTTGATTTTATCGGATACTTGGTTGTGCAGGGAAGGCACGGCTCTCTTGGAGAAGTAGTGCCGGCTGGGAACAACATACTGTGGGACAGCAAGCGACATGAGCTGTTTGAAGCTGTCTGTGTCCACCAGCCTAAATGACAGCATTTCATAGGCCAGTAGTTTAGAAATGCTGGCATTCAGGGCCAGGGATCGAGGGTGGCTAGGTGGGAATTTACGCTTTCTATCAAATGTTTGTGAGATGGAGAGCTGAACGCTGGCGTGTGACATGGTTGAGACGCTTGGTGACGGAGGTGGTGGTGGTGGTGTTGGTGGTACATCCCCTGTTTGCTGGGCGGCAGGTGCCAACGTTCCTCCAGAGGCGGAGGAAGAGGCCGAGGCGGCAGCAGCAGAATAGGCCGAGGCGGCAGCAGCAGAAGAGGTAGCAGGGGGAGCCTGAGTGACTTCCTTGGTTTTAAGGTGTTTACTCCACTGCAGTTCATGCTTTGCATGCAGGTGCCTGGTCATGCAGGTTGTGCTCAGGTTCAGAACGTTAATGCCTCGCTTCAGGCTCTGATGGCACAGCGTGCAAACCACTCAGGTCTTGTCGTCAGCACATTGTTTGAAGAAGTGCCATGCCAGGGAACTCCTTGAAGCTGCCTTTGGGGTGCTCGGTCCCAGATGGCGGCGGTCAGTAGCAGGCGGAGTCTCTTGGCGGCGGGTGTTCTGCTTTTGCCCACTGCTCCCTCTTTTGCTACGCTGTTGGCTCGGTCTCACCACTGCCTCTTCCTCCGAACTGTGAAAGTCAGTGGCACGACCTTCATTCCATGTGGGGTCTAGGACCTCATCGTCCCCTGCATCGTCTTCCACCCAGTCTTGATCCCTGACCTCCTGTTCAGTCTGCACACTGCAGAAAGACGCAGCAGTTGGCACCTGTGTTTCGTCATCATCAGAGACATGCTGAGGTGGTATTCCCATGTCCTCATCATCAGGAAACATAAGTGGTTGTGCGTCAGTGCATTCTATGTCTTTCACCGCTGGGGAAGGGCTAGGTGGATGCCCTTGGGAAACCCTGCCAGCGGAGTCTTCAAACAGCATAAGAGACTGCTGCATAACTTGAGGCTGAGACAGTTTCCCTGGTATGCATGGGGGTGATGTGACAGACTGATGGGGTTGGTTTTCAGGCGCCATCTGTGCGCTTTCTGCAGAAGACTGGGTGGGAGATAATGTGAACGTGCTGGATCCACTGTCGGCCACCCAATTGACTAATGCCTGTACCTGCTCAGGCCTTACCATCCTTAGAACGGCATTGGGCCCCACCATATATCGCTGTAAATTCTGGCGGCTACTGGGACCTGAGGTAGTTGGTACACTAGGACGTGTGGATGTGGCAGAACGGCCACGTCCTCTCCCAGCACCAGAGGGTCCACTAACACCACCACGACCATGTCCACGTCCGCGTCCCTTACTAGATGTTTTTCTCATTGTTATGGTTCACCACAACAACAAATATATTATTTGGCCCAATGTATTGTATTCAAATTCAGCGGGATATAAATTTGAGGCCTAGTATTTAGGCGCTGGGTGACCGGTATGGATTTAGTGACAGAATTAGACTTGGAAATGCACAGAAGCGTGTGTGTGAAGTTATTCTGAATGACCCTATGTGCACCTTGAATATTATATACCCTTTTTGGGATAGATTTCAAATAGCTCTGATATAGCAGGAACCACTAAATTATGAAATTGCTAAATTGGGAATTGTATTTCAACCCAGAACAAAAAATGTGCTTTGACGGACACTAAATATCTTGCCCAGCAACAACAGTACAGCGGTAACGAGAGATTTAGCAGGATATAAATTTGAGGCCTAGTATTTAGGCGCTGGGTGACAGGTATGGGTTTAGTGACAGAATTAGACTTGGAAATACACAGTAGCGGGTGTGTGTGAAGTTATTCTGAATGACCCAATGTGCACCTTGAATATTATATACCCTTTTAGGGATAGATTTCAAATAGCTCTGATATAGCAGAAACCACTAAATTATGAAATTGCTAAATTGGGAATTGTACTTCAACCCAGAACAAAAAATGTGCTTTGACGGACACTAAATAACTTTCCCAGCTACAACAGGACAGCGGTAACGAGAGATTTAGCGGGATATAAATTTGAGGCCTAGTATTTAGGCGCTGGGTGACAGGTATGGGTTTAGTGACAGAATTAGACTTGGAAATACACAGTAGCGGGTGTGTGTGAAGTTATTCTGAATGACCCAATGTGCACCTTGAATATTATATACCCTTTTAGGGATAGATTTCAAATAGCTCTGATATAGCAGAAACCACTAAATTATGAAATTGCTAAATTGGGAATTGTATTTCAACCCAGAACAAAAAATGTGCTTTGACGGACACTAAATAACTTTCCCAGCTACAACAGGACAGCGGTAACGAGAGATTTAGCAGGATATAAATTTGAGGCCTAGTATTTAGGCGCTGGGTGACAGGTATGGGTTTAGTGACAGAATTAGACTTGGAAATACACAGTAGCGGGTGTGTGTGAAGTTATTCTGAATGACCCAATGTGCACCTTGAATATTATATACCCTTTTAGGGATAGATTTCAAATAGCTCTGATATAGCAGAAACCACTAAATTATGAAATTGCTAAATTGGGAATTGTACTTCAACCCAGAACAAAAAATGTGCTTTGACGGACACTAAATAACTTTCCCAGCTACAACAGGACAGCGGTAACGAGAGATTTAGCAGGATATAAATTTGAGGCCTAGTATTTAGGCGCTGGGTGACAGGTATGGGTTTAGTGACAGAATTAGACTTGGAAATACACAGTAGCGGGTGTGTGTGAAGTTATTCTGAATGACCCAATGTGCACCTTGAATATTATATACCCTTTTAGGGATAGATTTCAAATAGCTCTGATATAGCAGAAACCACTAAATTATGAAATTGCTAAATTGGGAATTGTACTTCAACCCAGAACAAAAAATGTGCTTTGACGGACACTAAATAACTTTCCCAGCTACAACAGGACAGCGGTAACGAGAGATTTAGCAGGATATAAATTTGAGGCCTAGTATTTAGGCGCTGGGTGACAGGTATGGGTTTAGTGACAGAATTAGACTTGAAAATACACAGTAGCGGGTGTGTGTGAAGTTATTCTGAATGACCCAATGTGCACCTTGAATATTATATACCCTTTTAGGGATAGATTTCAAATAGCTCTGATATAGCAGAAACCACTAAATTATGAAATTGCTAAATTGGGAATTGTACTTCAACCCAGAACAAAAAATGTGCTTTGACGGACACTAAATAACTTTCCCAGCTACAACAGGACAGCGGTAACGAGAGATTTAGCGGGATATAAATTTGAGGCCTAGTATTTAGGCGCTGGGTGACCGGTATGGATTTAGTGACAGAATTAGACTGGGATATGGCCAAAAAATAACCACACTATTGCTGGTTAAATGCACTTGGTGACGGGCGCAGCTTGCCCCTGATGTAGTATATGGCCAAAAAATGAACAGACTATTGCTGGTTAAATGCACTTGGTGTCACAGCTTGACCAACCACACTACTGAGGGTTAAATGCACTTGGTGACGGGCGCAGCTTGCCCCTGATGTAGTATATGGCCAAAAAATAAACAGACTATTGCTGGTTAAATGCACTTGGTGTGACAGCTTCACCCTGATGTAGGCTTTAGCCAGAAAACAACCACACCATTGAGGGTTAAATGCACTTGGTGACAGGCGCAGCTTGCCCCTGATTTTGTATATGGCCAAAAAATGAACAGACTATTGCTGGTTAAATGCACTTGGTGTGACAGCTTCACCCTGATGTAGGCTTTAGCCAAAAAACAACCACACCATTGAGGGTTAAATGCACTTGGTGACAGGCGCAGCTTGCCCCTGATTTTGTATATGGCCAAAAAATGAACAGACTATTGCTGGTTAAATGCACTTGGTGTGACAGCTTCACCCTGATGTAGGCTTTAGCCAAAAAACAACCACACCATTGAGGGTTAAATGCACTTGGTGACAGGCGCAGCTTGCCCCTGATTTTGTATATGGCCAAAAAATGAACAGACTATTGCTGGTTAAATGCACTTGGTGTGACAGCTTCACCCTGATGTAGGCTTTAGCCAAAAAACAACCACACCATTGAGGGTTAAATGCACTTGGTGACAGGCGCAGCTTGCCCCTGATTTTGTATATGGCCAAAAAATGAACAGACTATTGCTGGTTAAATGCACTTGGTGTGACAGCTTCACCCTGATGTAGGCTTTAGCCAAAAAACAACCACACCATTGAGGGTTAAATGCACTTGGTCGCAGCTTGTGCTGGCGCACCACAAGACACAAAATGGCCGCCGATCACCCCAGAAAAATGTGACTGACAAACGGTCTGGGCAGCCTAAAAACAGTGAGCAATTGAGGATCAGCAGCTCAATGATCCACAGCTGCAGATCGATCAGTTAATCAAGTCCTTTGGAGGAGTTAATCTGCCTAATCTCGCCCTACTGTCGCAGCCGCAACCTCTCCCTACGCTAATCAGAGCAGAGTGACGGGCGGCGCTATGTGACTCCAGCTTAAATAGAGGCTGGGTCACATGGTGCTCTGGCCAATCACAGCCATGCCAATAGTAGGCATGGCTGTGATGGCCTCTTGGGGCAAGTAGTATGACGCTTGTTGATTGGCTGCTTTGCAGCCTTTCAAAAAGCGCCAAGAAAGCGTCACAAAAGCGCCAAGAAAGCGACGAACACCGAACCCGAACCCGGACTTTTACGAAAATGTCCGGGTTCGGGTCCGTGTCACGGACACCCCAAAATTCGGTACGAACCCGAACTATACAGTTCGAGTTCGCTCATCCCTACTCCCCATCAATTTCCACTTTGGAATCATATATTTCAGAAATTATCTCTTCAAATTTATTCCATAGGGGGATTATTTTCTCACATTTTACCCAAATATGAGTTAAAGTACCTTCTGACTTATCACACCGACAGCATTTAGAGGAGATATTAGAATGTATCCTGTTCATCATGACTGGTGTCTTATACCAGCGTGCAAGTAACTTATAATGCATCTCCTGTAGTCTTGTAGAAGTCACTTTTGGAATAGACATTTGGACTATAGTGAGTTTCTCATTGTCATTAAAGGTTTTATTTAGTTCTATCGCCCACTTCTCTACATAGGGAGGAGAAGTAGATTGACTATTAAGTTCTAAATATATTCTGGGTACCCCATGATCCAAAGTTTTTTTTTATTTAGGACAATGTCAGGTAAGCCACTATGAATTCGATATGCTGTGGTAGGTATGTCTAGTGTGCTCAGATACATCTGTAGAGTGTTATATTCTTCCTTATTAAGTTTAGGTGCTTTAGCTTCCGCTTTAAAATTATTATATAAGGGAAGTTTATTTTCAATAAGAATATCTCTAAGAGTAGTCAAGCGTGAAGATAAATCTCCATATATTTTTTCCTTAATCTTCTTGAGTTTATCAGGAATGATTATGTATAGGGGGAGTTTCCTAATATCAGGGGTCTGAAAATTTTCAGATTTAAATGTTTTAAACCATAACTTGAGGGTAAGTTTAGTGTAGGGATTCTGAATACTTTGATATGAGCATTTGTTAATTGTAGTCTTCCATAAAGCATAACTGAAAGGAGTTATTTTGCAGGCCTCTTCTATGTCTACCCAATTTTTTCGTCTCGGGGATACATTCCATTCCATTATCCTAGTAAAGTGGGTCGCAATTCTATAAGTTTCAAAGTTAGGAAGTCCTAGTCCTCCATTCCTTTTTGATCTAGTTAGGGTATCATATACAATCCTATTTTGTCCCTTATTCCATATATATGTTAGAAAATTTTTCTTAAGCGTTGAAAAGAAACTTTTAGGGATATCAATCGGCAGTCCTTGTAGAAGATATAGAATCTTTGGGAGAACCACCATTTTAATAATATTGATTCTCCCAAACCATGAAATGTATAAATCATTCCATTCTGCCAGTTCTGATTTAACCCCTTCCCGACCGCAATCTGTATATATACGTGATAGCTGCACGTTCTGGCAGCTCTTTAATCCAAGCGCTGCAAAGCGCTTGGATTAAAGCTTCTGCCCCTGCCCTGCCCCTGCCCTGCCCCTGCCCTGCACTGCCCTGTATCACGGACAGCATACAGTGCAGTAATGCTGTACAGACTAACCAATCGGATCGCGGCAGTGAAAAAATGCCGGTTTCAGTCTCTGATCTGCGCTCTGCAGATCAGAGCCTGAAATCACATGGAGTCCTCGTGCCCCCCCGATCTGTGCAGCCCCCCATCTGTGCCCCCTCCATCTGTGCGGCATCTTGTGTCCACAGTGCCCCCTCCATCTGTGCCCCATTTTTTGTCCTCCAGTGCCCCCTCCTGCTGGCCGTGACAATTTCCACCCCCCCTTCCAACGCTGCCCCCGCTTGGTCTGCCCCCCTGCTGTGTTTGATGGTGGCGGCTCCATTCCTGAGCCACTGCCATCATCAGAGTGTCAGCTCTATGCTGACACTCTGCTGTAACCCCATAGATGCCGCAGCAGCGGCATCCATGGGGTTAATAGAGGGAGGGCATCTCACTCTATTACAGGGCATCTGAATGTATTACACTTTGCAATGCAAGAGCATTGCAAAGTATAGTACAGCCATCAGCCCCACTGGATCTTCATGATCCAAGAGGGACTTGATAAAAAAAAATGTGAAAAAATAAATAAAAGTAAAAATAAATAAATAAAAATGTAAAAAATAAATAAATTGCCTTTTCCTATAAAAAATGAAAAATAAAAAAAAACTACACATATTAGGTATCACCGCGTCCGTAGTGACCGTCTCTATAAAGATATCACAGGATAGACCCCATCCGATAAACACCATAAAAATAAAAAAATAAAATGGGTAAAAAAAAGCAATTTTTGTCACCTTACATCACAAAAAGTGAAACAGCAAGCGATCAAGAAGGCGTATGACCCCCAAAATAGTACCAATCAAACCATCACCTCGTCCCGGAAAAAATGATACCCTATCTAAGACAATCGCCCAAAAAATAAAAAAGCTAGGGCTCTCAGACTATAGAGACACTAAAACATCATTTTTTTTTTGTTTCAGAAATGCTATTATTGTGTAAAACTTAAATAAATAAGAAAAAGTATACATATTAGGTATTGCCACATTCGTAATGATCTTCTCTATAAAACTATCACATGACCTAACTCCTCAGATGAACGCTGTAAAAATAAATAAATGAAAACTGTTCCAAAACAGACAATTTTTGTGTCACCTTGCCGCATAAAGTGTAATAATGAATGATCCAAAAATCTTATGTACCCAAAAATGGTACCAATAAAAACCTCAACACTTTCTGCAAAAAACGAGCCCCTGCACAAGATGCTCGGCAGAAAAATAAAAAACATATGGCGTTCAGAAAACCAATCCAGCACAATCTGCCTTCGAAAAACCGTATGGCATTCCTTTCCTTCTGCGCCCTGCCGTGTGCCCGTACAGCAGTTTACAACCACATATGGGGTGTCTATGTAAACCGCGGAATCAGGGTAATAAATATTGAGTTTTGTTTGGCTGTTAACCCTCAATGTTAAAGAAAATTATTTTATAAAATGGAAAATCTGCCAAAAATGTAGAAATTTCATCTCCATTTTCCTTTAATTCTTGTGGAACGCCTAAAGGGTTAACAAAGTTTGTAAAATCAGTTTTGAGTAACTTGAGGGGTGCAGTTTGTACAATGGGGTCACAGGGATCTCAACTCTCCCGGAGGTTCAGGGAGTCTCCCGCTATTAGATAGCGGCTCCCTGACACCCGCATGTGAAACAATATCTCCCGGAAAGGTTTATCTCAGTCAGATAGCAGAGCAGAGAGATAAGAGAAGTGACAGGACAGAGTTTAGATTACAGGTTGAATTAACCCTTTAGGGTCAAATTGGCTTCTCAAGGAGATATATATGTTAAAGGCATCCCTTCTGTCTCATTCAGTAGCTATATAACTATTGAAAGAGATGCATTTTTTTTTTTTAATACAGTTACACATTTAACCCTCCATTTTAATTATATTATTTACCCCAGTGTTAAATTCACCCCCCCTGGATGCTTTAATCATATATATAAATATGATAATTTGGGGCAGGGTAATGAGCCCGGTCCTCCACACCATAGAGAAAAGTGTGCAGATACTTCATATGTTTGGAAAATGTAATAAAAAGTTCGTGAAAAAAAAAACCAAAAAAACCTCCCTGAAATGAGAAGTGCACCTCCCTGAAATGAGTTTTTGCAGGTTGGGATGTCTGGGGTCATTTATGGGGGTTTCCACTATGTAAGCCCCACAAAGTGACTTCAGACCTGAATTGGTCCTTAAAAAGTGGGTTTTGGATATTCTCTTAAAAATTGTAAGAATTGCTTCTTAGCTTCTAAGCCTTCTAACGTCCTAAAAAAATAAAATGACATTTCCAAAATGATGCCAACATAAAGTAGACATATGGGGAATGTTAAGTAATAAATATTTTATTAGGTATGACTTTCTGTTTTAGAAGCAGAGAAATTGAAATTTGGAAAATTGAGAATTTTTCTAAATTTTTGGTAACTTTGTTATTTTTTCATAAATAAAGGTAAAATATATTGACTCAAATATATGACTATCATGAATTACAATGCGTCACAAGAAAACAATCTCAGAATGGCGTGGATAGGTAAAAGTGTTCCAAAGCTATTACCACATAAAGTGACGCATGTCAGATTTGTAAATTTTGACCTGGACACTGGGGCATCAATGACCCTTGGTCATGAAAGGGTTAATTTTATTTACTAGAGGGGGGAAATTAAGCTTGTATAGGTTTGAGTATTGAGCATCTATTTTAATGCCTAAGTATTTAAATTCGGTAGTGCATGATTTAAATTTACTAAGGGATAATAATTTTGGTCCAAGTTGTATGGTCTAAATTAACATTCAAGGGGCAGTAGACTAAATAAAACTTTGCTTTTAATAAACAGGAGATAAAATTGCCCCTACTAGACAAACAACGAATAAGACATGCCCTGTGGGCAACTGTACACACAGAACACAAAAATGTCACTAGCGGAAAAAACAGGTAAGGGGGTCAAGCCCACTAACCCTAGTACCTCCCTGCTTGTCCTGTGACTCCCTACAAGGTATCCAAAGGACGGGGTCCAAAAATACCCGCAAGGGGTGGCCCAGACAGGAACTCTGATCCTAAGTAGGAAACCCTGATGAGACCCTATTCAATTTGTGACTGAAAAAAGGCAGAGTTCACACTTTGAGATACTACAAAACGTACAGTAATGAACACAGAAAAAAAGGGGGGGTATAACACCACCTAGACGTCAGAGGAGGTCAGGGTGGGTGCATACTTAAGTGTCCCGATGCGTTTCTTCGGTTAGAGCCCCAGGATTCTTCAGGGGACACGGGGCTACGTGTTCGTATTAGTCAAACCATGACTAAGCCTGTGGAAGAAAACATGTATGTCTAATAATACGTCACTAGAACAATAGTCAGATAGAAAAGAAAGAAGGGAGACCCCCCATCGCCTAGTGTGAGGTCGAGGAGAGGTATCAAACTTACTCGTTTGTGGCTGTGGTCAGGGGTGGCTGTAAGCACACTGTATAGCACGACCCAGTGTGGTGGTGTCTGCTAAGATGATGACCAAAATGATGATGATGTGAGGCGAAATACGGGCCAGGTGAAGCGCATCTTCCGGAGTCGGTGGACTTCCGGTACATGCGCCCCTTGATGGCGCTTCTACAGGACATCCGAGGCCGCGGTCACGTGAACGGAAGTTACCTTTCCACGCCTACGCCATCTGTCCCAGTCCCATGCGTTCCATGGGGCTATGTGTGGAACGCACGGCCGCACTATACGTGCGTACATCAGAGATGCGGTCAACAAACTGATCAGTGAACTGAACATTAATAACTTTAACCTTAGGTTCACTTCGGTCATTGTGAGGGACCGCCTTCCATTTTTGGATGTAGTCATCATGAGGGATGATAAGGGCGGTCTCAATACGTCCATTTATAGGAAACCAACTTCCACGAACTCCCTCCTTAGGTGGGACAGTTGTCACCCTGTCCCTCTTAAGAGAGGGATACCTACCGGACAGTACCTGAGACTCAAACGCAACTGTTCTGAGGATAAGGATTTCAAATATCAAGCTCGCGATCTCAGATCTAGGTTTCAGGAGAGGGGATATCCAGATAGGACCCTCAGACTGGCCTATGAAAAAACCAGGACATGTACACGAACCGAACTTCTTCATCCAACAAAGACTAGAGAGAGTGGGTCTCAGAGTACTGCCTGGGTGGTAGGCACCTTTGACGCGGCTGCGTCACAGGTGAGGAGAATTCTGACACGCCATTGGGACACGTTGCTGATGGACCCAGATCTGGCTGAGGTTCTGGATCCCTCAGGTTCCCTCACATTTAGGAGGGGTAACAATCTGAGGGACAGGCTGGTGCACAGCCACTTCACCTCCGCAGGCAAGCAAAGGACGTGGCTGGACAGATCTCTGACGGGTTGCCACAGATGCGGATGCTGTAGTTTCTGTGGATGCCTGGTACAGGGTAAAACTTTTGTCGGTGAGCCCAAGAGCACCGTCTACCATATCAAAAGCTTCTTGAATTGCCGCACTACAGGCGTGATCTACCTGATTACGTGTATTTGCGGCCTGCGATATGTAGGTAAAATATTCAGGGAGCTGCGGAAACGCATGGGGGAGCATCAAGGCGACATTCGCAACAATAGGGACACCCCCATTGCGCGTCATGTGCACACGGTCCACGAGGGACGTACAGCATCGATCAGCTTCATGGGGATTGAACATATTCCCAAACCGACCCGTGGGGGAGACTGGAACAGATCCATCTTACAAAGGGAATGCTGGTGGACATTAACACTGAATACAGTTGTCCCCAACGGGCTTAATGAACATTTGAACTTCAGCTGTTTTCTTTGACTGCCCCATTTCTCTGTGTGGGCCTTGTGGCCTTTTGTCCCCACTTTTAACCTCATTTTTTCTGGTCATATACCCGTGATGTTTGGCACATACTGTCATTTCCGTTTGAGGAGGTGGAGGAGATTCAGGGAGGTTACGGGTCTTGTACGGACCAGCGAGCATTGTGTCTCCCCCTCTGTCCGTTCTCTTCCTCCACCTCAATACTTGTGATGGATGTGAGTTTCCCATATATGGCAAAATGGGGAATAATCCATTCTTAAGTATCTAATGTAGTACCCTGCTAAGCGTAGGAGAGGCTGAGGCAGGATACTTTGCCTTTCTGTATAATGGCCGACTGTACCACTATGGATATGTACTGCAGTCTGGCCATTATGAAGAATTACTGGGCCTGTGCGGCCGAGGCCCGGCCTCGATCATGTGACCGCATCTCTGATGTACGCACGTCTAGTACGGCGCGGCCGGATGACGTCTGAACCTGGCGTCGGCCGTGCGTTCCACACATAGCCCCATGGAACGCATGGGACTGGGACAGGTGGCGCAGGCGCTGGGAAACGTAACTTCCGTTCACGTGACCGCGGCCTCGGACGCCCTGTAGAAGCGTCATCAAGGGGCGCATGTACCGGAAGTCCACCGACTCTGGAAGATGCGCTTCACCTGGCCCTCTAGCCTTTATAATGCGGCGTATTTTGCCTCACCACTGCCGGTCATCATCTTAGCAGACACCACCACACTGGGTCGTGCTATACAGTGTGCTTACAGCCACCCTTGACCACACCCACAAACAAGTAAGTTTGATACCTCTCCTCGACCTCACACTAGGCGATAGAGGGCTCTCCCTTCTTTCTTTTCTATCTGACTATTGTTCTAGTGACGTATTATTAGACATACATGTTTTCGTCCACAGGCTTAGTCATGGTTTGACTAATACGAACACGTAGCCACGTGTCCCCTGAAGAATCCTGGGGCTCTAACCGAAGAAACGCGTCGGGACACTTAAGTATGCACCCACCCTGACCTCCTCTGACGTCTAGGTGGTGTTATACCCCCCTTTTTTTTCTGTGTTCATTACTGTACGTTTTGTAGTATCTCAAAGTGTGAACTCTGCCTTTTTTCAGTCACAAATTGAATAGGGCCTCATCAGGGTTTCCTACTTAGGATCAGAGTTCCTGTCTGGGCCACCCCTTGCGGGGTATTTTTGGACCCCGTCCTTTGGATACCTTGTAGGGAGTCACAGGACAAGCAGGGAGGTACTAGGGTTAGTGGGCTTTAACATCAATCCCGTCGCCCTTTCTTGACCCCCTTACCTGTTTTTTCCGCTAGTGACATTTTTGTGTTCTGTGTGTACAGTTGCCCACAGGGCATGTCTTATTCGTTGTTTGTCTAGTAGGGGCTATTTTATCTTCTGTTTATTAAAAGCGAAGTTTTATTTAGTCTACTGCCCCTTGAGTTCTATTATTTGCATTTTTGAGCAGTATACCAGGGAGGCTCTGACTGCCCCTCCTGTAAGACCATTACTTGTCTAAATTAACATTGTAAATAATTGACTTAGTTAGGTTAATTGAAAAGTTAGAGAATTTCCCATATTCTGTGAGCTCCTACAATGGAATGGAGGAAATGGGATTAGTCAATGTGAATAGTATGTCATCCGCATATGCAGCGTTTTTGTGAGTTTTGCTTTGTGTTTGTAATCCAGAGATGTTACCATTTTGTCGCACTTTCGCAAGGAGCGGTTCCAATGAAATAATAAATAAAAATGGGTATAACGGACATCCCTGCCTTGTTCCATTTAGTATGTTAAAGGATTGTGAGATGATACCGTTAACCATAACCGCAGAGGAAAGTGTAAAGAGCTTGGATTTTTTTGTATAAGGGCTGTTGGAAATCCAAATTTTTTCAAAGATGCCATTAAAAACCTCCAATTAAGCCTATCGAAGGCCTTTTCAGCATCTGTTGAAATTAGGACAGTTTTTAGGTTATTTCTTTTTACTATACTCAATGGCATTTAGAGTTTTGATAATATTGTCCTTTGCTTCCCTGCCAGGAGTAAAGCCGACTTGCTCAGAGTTTATTATCTGAGGAAGTATCTTTTGTATCCTGTTTGCTATTATTTTTGCGCATATCTTAATATCGTTATTAAGGAGGGAAATTGGCCTGTAATTTGTGCAGAGAGTACGGTCTTTATCATCTTTTGGGATAACAGAGATATTTGCTCTGAGCGTTTCCTGTCTAAACGGAATTATTGGGCCAACAGAGTTGAAATATTTCGCTAAATAAGGAGATAATAGTTGACTATACTTTTTGCAATAGCTAATACCATAGCCATCTGGACCAGGGCATTTCCCGTTAGGGAAACTATCAATCGCCTCTTCTATCTCCTTCTGAATAAAAAGTTGAGATATCAAACTCTTCTGTTCTTTGTTTTAACTGGTTAACTTAATTTTACTTAGGTAGTTTGTAATTTCTCCATCTGTGAACTCAAGATCTATGGAGTGTTTCCCTATATTATACAGTTTTTCATAAAACATACGAAAAACCTCTGCTATTTTATCTGTCTGTCTCGACGCAGATTTAATTTTATATATTAACATTTTCGATCTCTGTTTATTTACTAGTCTAGCTAGTTCTTTTCCGCATTTGTTAGTGCTCACAAAGCCTCTATATCGATGCATAAATAGATACTTCTCGTATTCCTTATTAAGAAGTTCTTTCAAGTTTGACCCTAGGAGAATCAAATCTTTTTCTAAGGCTCTAGCGCAGGACTGCTTATGCACTGCCTCCATTTTAGCAATTTTAGCATATAGTTCATCAACTTTATACTTTCTCTCTCTTTTCTTTTTAGCCCCTAACTGTACAAGATATCCCCTAATTACTGCTTTATGTGATTCCCATAACGTGGTCCACTCCATCCCTTCAGTAGTATTTTCATGGAAAAACAGCTTTATTTGTTCAGCAATGTATTACCATCTGCATCTAAAACAAGCAGTGAATCATTTAGCCTCCAATTATATATTTTTTGTGGGCCTTTGGACAGTTCTAGGTGTACAAAAAGTGGGGCATGGTCTGAAAATATAAACGTATCATAAGCAGCCGATTGAATCATATTCAAATTCTTTTGGTGAACATAAATATGATCCACCCGAGAGTATTGATTGTGTACTGCGGAGAAACAAGAGTAGTCTCTATCCGCTGGGTTGAAGTATCGCCAGGCATCTATAAGTTGCCTTGAAATAACTTCCTAACTTTTCGAATCGTGTTATAAGAGATTGAAGATTTCCCTCTGGTGGTATCTACATTCGGCTCTAGTGGAACATTGAAGTCTCCTCCCATAATGATATTGCCTTCAGCAAAATTGTCCATTTTTTTAAAAAGACATCTTAAAACATCCAACTGCTTATTGTTAGGAGTGTAAACATTAATTATAGTTATTAGGGATTCGCCTATCAACCCTTTCACCATAATATAGCGTCCCTCTGGGTCCACAAGTGAATCTTTAACCTTAAATCCTGTTGAATTTTGGATTACTATTGATACTCCCTTTCTTCTCCTAAGCGGGGTATTGGCATTAAACCATTGTACATGTGGTGCAGATTTTATTATCTGGGTATAATCTTTCCTAAAGTGTGTTTCCTGAAGTAATGCTATTTTGATTGTATTTTGTTTTAAGTATTTTAGTATTTGTGTTCTCTTTTTAGGTATATTTAACCCATTAACATTGTAAGTGGCTATTCTAATATCCTGCATTATATGATATCTACTTATTTCAATTGTCAGTACGTGACAGATTAACTAAACGTATAAATAGGACTAAGTATAACTTATAGAACAAAAAGCTGTAAGTCTCAACTGAGGAGCTCCAGTACAGCAGAAACTAGTGATAAGAAAGCTGCTGGCAGCTAGCGGGCTTTATCCGCCTCTGGACCACCTAACGCAGGATCGCGGTCCGGAGGCGGCAGTCTCAGGCAGAGTCACGCATATACACGTCATCTCGCTAGACACGAAATGACGCTAACAGCCGACCCGCGCATGCGCATCACGGGCCGGCAAAAGTTCGAGGGGGTTGCATCATCAGCCTGCCAGCCAATGATCATCGCTGGCAGGCTGATGATTTAAAAAAAAAAAAAGAATCACAGGCCATTTAACACTTTATATTTATAAATATAAGGTGTTAAATGGCTGCTGTGCTTCTCTGCTGATTCTTTTCGTCGGTTGGTCTCAGCAGAGGAGCACAGTTCACAGTGAGTACACCAAACACTTCACTTAGCCCCCAGATCACCCCCATCACCCCAATTAACCCCTTGATCGCCACTGTCAATCACCTAGAGAAAGGGAAAAAAGTGATCAGTGTAAACTGTCACTTTTTTTTTCACTGGTATTGACTGATAGGTTTTAGGATAGTTTAGGCCCCTTGGTTAAGTAGTTAGCAATCGGTTAGCGCCCAGCCCACTGCACCGCAGTCACTGATTCGCTGATTAGCATATCGCTAATCAGCATTTGTACTTTTATAGCATCTGTAAGTGATCAAAACTGATCACATGCAGATCTATAATAGTATTAGTGTCACCTTAGCTCGCCCTCCACCCAAAACGCAGTGTTTGCTCGATCAGGCCTGATCGGTCGCCCACACGTGCGTTCACCCACTCCAGCCCCGCCGCAGTGACAAAATGTATTTATTTTTATCACTGCACAATAACTTTCCAAGTGCTGCGGCGATAAAAAAATCAGTTTTGATATTTTTTATCAATCGCAGCGGCCTCTCGTACTTCGCTAGCGTCCCATTTGTAAGACAGGCTTGATTTTTTTCTTGGGTAGTCTCAGGGAATACCCCCTAAATTTAGTAGTCCAAATGTCAAACAAGGGGTATTCTTCTGAAGAGGTCTACAGGATTCTGACCCAGTCAGATGAGGAATGGGAATGGGAATCTGACGAATCTAGTGGGTCAGAATATGAAACTGTAGAAAGCAGTGGCAGTCTGACCCAAAGTTCGGACGAGGTGGTTGAGGTCCCTGATAGCACCAGGCGTACCCGGCCCGTGTTGCTACACCACAGGTTGCGCAGGATCCGCTTCAAGGGCAGCAGTGGGGTTGGCGCTGTCAGATTACGTGGTGAGGCATACACCAGCAGCGCAGCCCACCCTGGACCTAGTACCAGCACTGCTGTGCAACATGGTGAAGTGGCGAGCACCAGAACGGCAGTTGAATCTGGTACGGTGGCACGTGCAATAGTAACCCCATCGCAGCCACCGCACAGACAGGCCCGTAGACCCCCTAGAGTCCCTGAGGTGCTGGCAAACCCTGATTGGCAGTCCCCAACTTCAGCCGCACCATTAGTTCCCCCTTTCACCGCCCAGTCTGGAGTTCGGGTTGAGACAGCTCAGGTCGGTTCGGCCCTGGGATTTTTTGAGCTGTTCTTGACTGCGGAGCTCTTGGACATAGTTGTGGCAGAAACAAATCGGTATGCCACTCAATTTATAGCCGCCAACCCGGGAAGCTATTATGCCCAGCCTTTCCGGTGGAAACCCATCCAAGTTTCCTAATTAGAAAAATTTCTGGGCCTTCTCCTCAACATGGGTCTAACCAAAAAGCATGAATTGCGGTCATATTGGTCCACGAACCCAATTCACCACATGCCCATATTCTGTGCTGCCATGTCCAGGGCACGATTTGAGGCCATCCTGTGTTTCCTGCACTTTAGCGATAACACCACCTCCCGTCCCAGAGGCCACCCAGCTTTTGACCAGCTCCACAAAATTCGGCCCCTCATAGACCACTTCTACAACAAATTTGCAGATTTGTATACCCCTGAGCAAAACATGTGCGTAGACGAGTCCCTTATACATTTTACCGGGTGCCTTGGCTTCAAACAATACATCCCAAGCAAGCACGCCCGGTATGGTGTCAAATTGTATAAGCTCTGTGAAAGGGCCACGGGCTATACCCACAAATTTCGGATCTATGAGGGTAAAGATCAGACCCTGGAGACGGTCAGTTGCCCTGACTACCTGGGGAGCAGTGGGAAGATAGTCTGGGACTTGGTGTCACCCTTATTTGGCAAGGGGTACCATCTTTATGTGGACAATTTCTACACAAGTGTGCCCCTCTTCAGGCATTTGTTCCTAGAACAGATTGGCTGCTGTGGCACCGCGCGACCTAGTCGCAGGGGCTTCCCCCAACGGCTCGTTACCACCCGTCTTGCAAGGGGGGAGAGGGCTGCTAAGTGTAATGAAGAACTGCTTGCGGTGAAATGGAGAGACAAGCGTGACGTTTACATGCTCTCCTCCATTCACGCAGAAACGACAATACAAACCAGTGTCATTGAAAAGCCCCTCTGTGTCCACGACTATAATTCGCTCATGGGAGGGGTGGACTTCAATAACCAGATGTTGGCACCCTATTTAGTTTCCAGATGCACCAGACGCTGGTATAAGAAGGTGTCTGTATATTTAATTCAATTGGCTGCATATAATAGTTTTGTTCTCTACAGTAAGGCTGGGAGAACAGGATCCTTCCTCAAATTTCAGGAAGAGATCATCGATAACCTCCCGTATCCAGATGGTTCCATGGCCCCATCCACCAGTGTAGTGAGCCTTCTACACGAGCGACATTTCCCCAATGTCGTTGCTGGTACCTCAACCCAACCGTCACCCCGAAAAAGATGTCGTGTCTGTAGCAGGAGTGGAATAAGGCGTGACACCAGTTATTTCTGTCCTGACTGCCCTGACCACCCTGCCCTATGCTTAGGGAGTGTTTCCGGAAGTACCACACACAGGTACGCTTAGTATAGGGATTGCATCTCACAGGACAGGCACACAGGGCTCTTAGGGCCCATTCACACAGAGCTGCTGCAAACCTCTCCTTTCACCTGGGACAAAGTGCATAATGTACTTCGCCACATCTTTGGGCGATTTGCGCTTTGCACATTGTCCCATGGGGAAGGAGAGGTTTGTCCTATAAAGGTAAAAAAACGAAAAAAAAATCACCAGTAAGCAAAAACGTTAACGTTCTGTTCAAAAAGTTTAATAAAGTTTATATGTTCCGTTCAAATGTTATTATAAAGTTAATAAATTTATTGCGTTGCGGCCTGGTTTTTTCTTTTTTCTTTTTTCTTTTTTACCTTCCAGGTGGACCAACCGATCGACTAGCTGCAGCACTGATGTGCATTCTGACAGAAGCATTGCGCTGCTGTCAGATCACACAAAAGTCGGTGTATGCGGCGCTGCAAGACGAGATTTCTCGTCTGCAGTAAAAGATACGTTTGCCGATGCATATGAGCTGAGGGGGTGGCGGTGTTCTGGCAAACACTTTGTATATAAGTGTTTATATACACTTTGTATATATATAAAAAAAAAAAATCCCGGCAATTATTTATTCATCCACATCGATTGATGTGAATGGAGAAATCGGGTTTACCAGGGAATATGAGCTAAGTGGATATGGATGTTGGGCGGAGCTCCTATGTCCTGGCAGACGCCTTTCCCTTCCTTTTTTTTTTTGGGCAGAGATTTTTTTCATCCACATTGATCGATGCGAAGGAAGAAATCTGTGCCGTTCATTTTTTCTTTCAGCCCAGACGCTGAACGGAAAAAAAAAAAATCTCATTACCTGTATGCTCAATATAAGGAGAATAGCAGAAACTTCTAATGCTGGCCATACATGTAATGATTGCAGAGACCCTCAAATGCCAGGGCAGTACAAACACCCCACAAATGACCCCATTTTGGAAAGAAGACACCCCAGTATTCACTGAGGGGCATATTGAGTCCATGAAAGATTGACATTTTTGTCCCAAGTTAGCGAAAAGGGAGACTTTGTGAGAAAAAAAAAAAATTCCGCTAACTTGTGCCAAAAAAAAAAAAAATCTATTAACTCGCCATGCCCCTCATTGAATACCTTGGGGTGTCTTCTTTCCAAAATGGGGCCCTAAAGCATGAGAAGAAATCTGGGATCCAAATGTCTAAAAATGCCCTCCAAAAAGGAATTTGGGCCCCTTTACGTATCTAGTCTGCAAAAAAGTGTTACACATGTGGTATCGCCGTACTCAGGAGAAGTTGGGAATGTGTTTTGGGGTGTCATTTTACATATACCCATGCTGGGTGAGATAAATATCTTGGTCAAATGCCAACTTTGTATAAAAAAATGGGAAAAGTTTTCTTTTGCCGAGATATTTCTCTCACCCAGCATGGATATATGTAAATTGACACACCAAAACACATTCCCCAAGTTCTCCTGAGTACGGCGATACCACATGTGTGACACTTTTTTGCAGCCAAGGTGGGCAAAGGGGCCCACATTCCAAAGAGCATCTTTCGGATTTCACAGGCCATTTTTTACAGATTTTGATTTCAAACTACTTTGCACGTATTTTGGCCCCTAAAATGCCAGGGCAGTATAACTACCCCACAAGTGACACCATTTTGGAAAGAAGACACCCCAAGGTATTTCGTGATGGGCATAGTGAGTTCATGGAAGTTTTTATTTTCTGTCACAAGTTAGTGGAATATGAGACTTTGTAAGAAAAAAAAAAATCATCATTTTCTGCTAACTTGTGACAAAAATTTAAAAATTATATGAACTGGCCATGCCCCTCACGGAATACCTTGGGGTGTCTTCTTTCTAAAATGGGGTCACTTGTGGGGTAGTTATACTGCCCTTGCATTTTAGGGGCCCAAATGCATGCAAAGTAGTTTGAAATAAAAATCTGTAAAAAATGGCCTATGAAATCCGAAAGGTGCTCTTTGGAATGTGGGCCCCTTTGCCCACCTAGGCTGCAAAAAAGTGTCACATATGTGGTATCGCCGTACTCAGGAGAAGTTGGGGAATGTGTTTTGGGGTGTCATTTTACATATACCCATGCTGGGTGAGATAAATATCTTGGTCAAATGCCAACTTTGTATAAAAAAATGGGAAAAGTTGGCTTTTGCCGAGATATTTATTTGTGCTCATATATTTATATGTGCTCATATAGATGTGTATCTGCCTTATTATCAGTGCCTATGTATGCTCAACTCTGTCTGTCCCAACTGTATGCACAATAGTTACATCAAGTTACATCATGTTTATGGATTTGACATTGCCCCCATTGTTTAACATGCTCCCCTTCATCCCCTTCAGCATGCAGTTATGTCCCCGGCTCCCCTACCTGTGTGCTGAGCGCAACGTGCGCTCCACCATTCACCGTGGAGCGCACTATGCGTTCCACCATGCGTTCCACCATGCGTTCCACTGCGGTATTTCATTTCCAGTCATGTGCTTACACACATCCGGTTTATGAATATCGCTTTCACTCGCTCACCAGCCTGCCTGGTATCGATACTGCGGTGTCATATGTCTGCACTATCTAATACAATTCCTAAATGTTTATTTCACTGGTTTGGACTATTGCCCCCATTCTTTTGTGATGTGTGGCTGTGATTTGGCTGGAACGCATCTGCCGCTCATGTGACATCCACACTTCCGGTTTCCGGTTATGTACTGTTCGACATGCTTGCTGCACAGGTGAATGCAATTGCACTTTACTTAATACCCTATATTATGTGATACCCCAACACACAGCTCTTTACCCCTGAGGAAGCCGGATTGCTCCGGCGATATGCTTTGGGCGCTTCTCATGTTTCCAGGTCCACTGTACCAGCTGGTTATGTAGGTTTGGCTCTTGATATTTGATCTTATTATGGTCTGTCTTTATCCTTATTTCTAGTGGTCTTACCTCATCTTATATTTGCTTCATGTGATTTATTGGATTCCTTTATATGCTGGTTGATAACGCATACGCCTATTTGTGGCAACCCAGTGGACCTGTGTGTGTCGGTTACATATATCTTATTGCATACCGCACTTTGTTCTAAATTGTATACAATTTTTTAATGCGTGTCTGTTGGTGTGTCTAATAAACTTTATATATTTTTTTAAATATTGATTCATTGTCGGGGGTGCATTCATGGGGTGGTTCTTTTGACTCTCTCTTGGGTCAGGTTACTTGTCATAGAAAACTGGAGTACCTAGAGGAATCCCTGGAAATCACAGGGAAATTATATAAACTCCATACAGATGTTGTCATTGGTTGATTTGAACCTAAGACCTGGCCCACTAGAGTACCAAAGAATCTGTGTTTACTGTCAAATAACCTGCAGGAGATTACAGGCAAGAACATCAATAATATGCATATTGCCCTCCTACCTAACCAACCAAACCCCATACCAGCAACAGCCACTGTTTGAAGGTGATGTGCGGCTATTAACAATGATGAAGGACTATACAGTGTGGTCTTCATTATTAAATGTAAGGCAGAGTGGCCTGGGCATGCCTGATTTATAGCAGTTCGTAATTTGTAATAAATCTAATTTCTTGGTTAACTTAGGCTAAGTTGCCAAATCAAATTTTTAAAAACTTCTCTCATCTCTATTATCCACATTTAAGTTCATTTGGCATTCCCCACAATTTTTTATCCTCTTCTGGGTTACTTTGAAAAGCTTAATATCATCTGCAAATATTGAAATTCCAGCCTAAAACTTACCCTTAGTTTGAAAGATCTGATTCCTCCTAAACCCATGCTGATATTGTGTTATAAGGAGATTTTGTTACGGTCCCTCAGGTGACTGATGTCGGGAGATCAAGGAGACTGGTTGAGCATGGAGGAATATAACAGCCTCCTTGATTTCTCTTGATTCAGTGTTGATAGGGTTAATGACCACTTCCCTTGTCTCAGCTGTTGCTCAGTGGTCATCACTTCTACCCTTTATAGACTGACCCCACCCTTCTGACTATGCGGTAGATTGCTTCATTTAATTTTGGAAAAAGCTGGAGTGTGGTTCTCCGTGTGTTCCTGCTCATCTTTCTACAACAGAACCTAAGTATCTTGCTTGTTTGATATTTGGTCTTTTCCCCTTGGTTGTTGTTTCTAGGCCTCAGGGAGACGCTTGTTCCTTCATCTGGGAAGGAACGGGTTGTCTCTGCCCTGCCAATATCTTTAGGGCTCCTCAGGGTCTCCAGGGCTTCCAGCTTCCTGTGTATGGGCATCTCTACCTTCAGGGGGTGCCCATATGGTTAGGAGTCAGGGCCAGGAGTAGGGTAACCCTTTCCCTTCCCTAGTTTTGAGGCCAAGTGGCTTTTCCCTTCCCCCCCTGGTTGTCGGTGTGGTGTTTACTCCTTTACCTCATCCGTGACAGATATTTTCTTTGATTCTCCAGGATATCATTTTGATTTTCTTTGATTCTCCAGGATATCATCTCTTAGAAAACCTTGAAATATTTTACCCACAATAGAGGTTAAATGTACTGGAATAAAATTTCCAGCCTCACATTTTGACCCCTTTTTGAATACTGGCACCATATTTGCAATGGGCTGCCCACAAATGCCTGCAAGATCTCACCTCGTGGGGTATTACTGATGATAAGAAAGGTGAGGAATCAGCCCAGAACTACAAGGGAGGAGCTGGTCAATGACATGAAGAGAGCAGGGGCCACAGTTTCAAAGGTAGAACTGTCGGTAGAACACTACGCCGTCATGGTTTCAGATCATGCATTGCACAGAAGGTTCCCCTGCTCAAGTCATCACAGGCCCGTCTGAAGTTTGCCAATGACCATCTGGATAATCAAGAGGAAACATGGGAGAAAGTCATGTGGTCAGATGAGACCAAAGTAGAACTTTTTGGTCTAAACTTCACTCGTCGTGTTTGGAGGAAAAAGAAGGATGAGTCGCATTCCAAGAACACCATCCCTACTGTGAAGCATGGGGGTGGTAACATCATGCTTTGGGGGTGATTTTCTGCAAAAGGGACAGGACGACTGCACTGTATTAAGGAGAGGATGAATGGGGCCATTTATTGTGAGACTTTGAGCAACAACCTCCTTCCCTCAGTCAGAGCATTGAAAATGGGTTGTGGCTGGATCTTCCAACATGACGACACAAAGCACACAGCCAGTATAACCAAGTAGTGGCTCAGTAAGAAGCATATCAAGGTTCTGGAGTGGCCTAGCTAGTCTCCAGACCTAAATCCAATAGAATATCTTTGGACGGAGCTGAAACTTCATGTAGCTCAGCAACAGCTCCGAAACCTGACAGATTTAGAAAGAGATCTGTGTGGGGGAGTGGGCCAAAATTCCTGTTACAGTGTGTGCAAACCTGGTCAAGAACTACAGAAAAAGTTTGACCTCTGTAATTTCAAACTAAGGCTTCTGTACCAAATATTACAAACGTAGCT